>NC_073244.2:40915000-41097500 GCF_029281585.2 Gorilla gorilla gorilla
CTGGCAGGGCTCCTATTGGGTGAGAAGTGGGTCTCCTGCCTGCCTTGAGACTCCCTGGAAGGGACCTGGACCTGCTGGTCTCTCTTGAGCCAAGCCCATCTCTCTGTTCCCAGTCACATAATGGGCTCCTAACATTCAGTGGGCTCCCAGCACCCCAGCAGCCTCTACTTGCTGGAGGATGGCCGCAGTGCTCTAGACCTGGACTTGGCCTGGCCTGGAGGACACCTGCAGCCTGGGCAGGAACACCTACCCATCCAGGTGCCCTGGGCTGCTTGTTCTGCAGGTAATGTGTGGATTAGGCTCGGACCTTTGGACAGACCACTTTCAGTTGGTGGTGGACACCTTCCCCTGGTGGCTGCTGGCCGCTTGGCAATGGAAGGAGAAATGCGAATACTTTCCCTGTGGCCCAACCTGGGCAGCCTGTCCCAGGAGGGATGCTAGAGAGGCTCTCTACACCTGTCCAAGACTTTCCCAGGGACCCTGCTCCCTTGTGTAGAGCAATGGAAGCCTACTTGGGGGACAGGAGTACCCTTGTTTTCAGACCCTGCAGGTCCCCGAGAAGGGTCCGTGTCATCTTTAAGCTGAAGCTGGACCCATTTCTGGCCCATTACTCTGTCTAGTGAGACCTGAGGCCGATGGACACAGCAGGGCCAGGGTCCCCAGAGGTAGAGTGTATGTTGGGGGAGAGCCAGGGGAAGGAAGGGTGAGTGGGAGATCACTGCTGTGGTTTGAATATGTCCCCTCCAAAATTCACATGTTGGAAACTCAATCTCCAGTGCAACAGTGTGGGGAGGTGGGGCCTTTTGGTAGGTGTTTATGTCAGGAGGGCTCTGCCCTTCTGAATGGATTAATGCCATTATAAAAGGGTTTGGGCCAGGTGCAGTGGCTCATGCCTGTAATCCCAGCACTTTGGGAGGCCAAGGTGGGTGGATCACGTGAGGTCAGGAGTTTGAGACCAGCCTGACCAACATGGCAAAACCCCATCTCTACCAAAAATACAAAATTAGCCAGCCATGGTGGTGAGCACCTGTAATCCCAGCTACTTGGGGGGCTGAGGCAGGAGAATTGCTTGAACCCAGGAGGTAGAGGTTGCAGTGAGCCGAGATCACGCCCCTGCACTCCAGCCTGGGCAGCAAGATGGAACTCCATGTCAAAAAAAAAAAAAAGTGTTTGGTGGAGAGAATCTGGGAATCTGGCCTCTTTTTGCCCTTCTGCCTTCGCCACGTGAGGACATAGTGGTCCTCTCCACTGGAGGAGACAGTGTTCAATGTCCCATCGTGGCAGCAGAAAGCAGCCCTCAGCAGATACCAAACCTGCTGATGCCTTGGACTTCCCAGCCTCCAGAACAGTGAGAAGTAAATCTCTGTTCTTTACCCAGTCTCAGAGACGTGATGACAGCAGCATGAACAGACTAACACAGTCATGTTACTGGTGCTTCAGGCTCTTGGGGAGGGGAGTCTGGGTAGGCCTGCCAGAGGAGTGGGGGGACATGGGGAATGGGGGGGCAGCAAGGGGAAGGCCCATAGACTCCATTGGGTGTTTCTCTTTATGGCCTTGTCCCCACTCCTCTCATCACCGAGGGTCCCTGGGCACCCACCAGGAGCTCCCCTCTTCCCTGGGGTCCAGGCAGCAGCTCCCAGCATGGGCAGTGTTTCCTGGACAGATGCCACTTTTTTTTTTTTTTTTTTTTGAGAGGGAGTCTCTGTCTAGGCTGGAGTGCAGTAGCACAATATTGGCACACTGCAACCTCTGCCTCCTGGGTTCAAGCGATTCTCCCGCTGGCCAGTTTTGCATGTCTAGGGGCCGCTTGCAGAGAAGGGCAGGGGCAGCACAGGGAACCCTAGACTGGGGCCTGAAGATGAGGCCTTGAGTCTGTCATCTCCCTTCATGCACTGAACAGTGCAGCCACCCAGGGCACGGCTCTTGGCCGTGGTTTGGGGAGCGTGACAAGACAAGGGCGTCAGGACTTGGCCACCTGGAAGGGCTTTGCTTTTGGATATGCAGGGAATTCCCTGGGGCGGGGCAGAATGCTACCCCTCAGCTCTCCCTCATGGGAGACCCTGGCAATCCCGAGGGAGAAGGCACTCAGCTCCGCAAATAGCACCTAATTTACTTCCTCTAACTGCCCTGAAGGCCTAGAGCAACAGTTAAGAATCACATTACCGCCTTTTATTGTCTCTAATTTTTACCCAAATGATTTCTGCTGCACCAGCTAAACAGGCTCTCATTTCCCTTCCCGCTGCTGTCATGCTCTGGGTGTGTGCATTTCTGGAGGGGTCAGCCTCTGAATGCTCTTCTCCCTCAATGCAAGACGGGCCTCCTGTGCTCCTCTCCCCTCCCTGGGTGGGAGTAGGGGCACCAGGGCACCAGGGCTTACTCCTGGGAGGGCCACAGTCCTGCCCTCCTGGGAGGGAGCCCTGTGTCTATCCAGCAACTGTTTGTGCATGAGTGTGGGGGGACCCTGGAAAGTCTGCAGGGTGTGTCTGCCCATGCGCCCCCACCCTCCTCTGACCCTCAGCCCTCTGCCCTGGATCTGAGTCTAGGGAAGCCAGACCTATCAAGCTGTGTGACAGTGCCCTTTAACCAGACTCCTTTGGTGGTAAGTGACAGAAACCCAGCTGAAACTGAATGCAGAAAAAAGTCCGGGTGTGGTGGCATATGCCTGTAATCCCAGCACTTTGGGAGGCTGAGGCAGGCAGATCACCTGAGGTCAGGAGATGGAGACCAGCCTGGCCAACATGGTGAAACCCCGTCTCTACTAAAAAAGTACAAAAGTTAGCCAGGCTTGGTGGCGGATGCCTGTAATCCCAGCTACATGGGAGGCTGAGGCAGGAGAATCGCCTGAACCTGAGAGGCAGAGGTTGCAGTGAGCCAAGATGGCACCTGGGCAACAAGAGTGAAGCTCCATCTCAGAAAAAAAGGCGGGGGGTTGCAGGTACTCTTTTAGTACTCATGGAGCTGAGCCTGGGAATAGACTTTGCACCATGCACGGGTGGATCAGAGATATCTTGGGAGTCCTTCTCCCCTACTTTTCAGCTCTGCTGTGCTGGGCACAGACTTGCCTCCTAGGCAGCAAAGACAGTGCAGCCAGGGATGCCCCTTAGTTGAGCAGGAAACCTGCTTCCCACGGGGCCCAAGAATGATCCTGACATCTCATTGGTCAGGCTTGGGTCACAGGCCCACCACTGAGTCAATTGCTGTGCTGGGGACGATGCCTGGGGTAAATAGTCAGGGCTGGGCCATGTTCCTCTCCTGGTAGCCCATGGAGTATAGATGGGTTTGGGCTTAACCAACCCACATGGAAAGGAGCAACTTCCTAATGGGACACCTAGGAGCTGTGACCACAGTTAGGAATGGATTTCTGCTACTAACCTTGGAGGTCCCTTCCCTCTTTCCTGCCTCAGCCCCCATCTCTATGTCCAGGGCTGGGTGAGAGAATTGGCTCTGCAAGTGAAACCATCCCCACATGGTTGACAAGAATTACAAGCCAGGTTCTGGGCAGAAATATAATTAAGCATCAGTCAGGCTGCCCTCTGGCACACTTCACTGTTGCTAAAATTCATGTAGCACTAGATACTGACCATTTATTTGCACCCCTGTTGTTCCCATAGATGGGATTTCAGACATTAGAATCATACAGCTTTTGTCTAAGGATTCTGTAAGATGTGTTTCCCACCTCGAACTCCAGCACCAGTTTGAAGACCCCACAGAGGATGGGGATCAGCCTGAGAACCCAGCTCCTTCCTCTCCCTGCCCCAGGACTTCACCCTGCACGCTTGCACTCATCAACAATCTCCATACTACACCCATTCCAAAACCCTTACAATCTCGAGCCCCAAACTCCTTGGGGAAATGGATTGGAGGTTTCCTCTCACCTCCTTATTCTGTGACCCGATGATTAGTTCTCTCTTTCTGCTGCAACCTGGTGTCTCGGTGTGCTCACTTGCTGTGAGCAGCGGGCTGTGGCCGTCATGGTTACACAGGAGCACCTGGAAGATGCTGTTGTTACTCTTGTTGTCTTATTTTGTCCCTGGGCAGATGTGGACAGGAGAATGCTGGTGGGAGTGTCAGGCATGTCCTCTGGCTTTCTCCCCGCCTGCAGCTTCTCCCTCCCCAGGAGCACTGCCCAAAGCCTGCCACTTCCATCGCCACACTGTCTAGAGAGTTCCCAGCCCATGTCCATGTAGGACTTTCTCAGAACCCCACTGAATGGCAGGAAAGTCGTTATTTCCCCAAGACCCTGGAGGTGTTGGGGCCTCAGAGGGTCTGTGTGGGAAGAGAGATGACTCTTCTGCTGGAAAAGCCAGACCAGGCAGCTGCATGGTGCTCCTGCCTCATGGACATTCAAATACCTTCTTGGACCCTCGTGCTTTTCAGAAAAAATGAAAGAGCTTGAGGACTGGAAAGCTGGGAAGCTGGAAGGACAGACAGCCCATGCCCATCTTTTCTAAGTGAGGAAGCAGAGGCCCAGAGAGGTTAAGGACTTCACCAGAGCCGTTCAGCAGTGACGGAGTCTGCATCTGCCCAGTGGTCAGTGCAGAGCTGGGACTGGAGCCCAGGTTTCTCTCCTTGGGGGTCTCTGAAAGACTCCCAAGGCAGGCTTGGCTTTCCCACCCCCTTTCCTCCTCCATTGCTCAAGTCTCCTGGTGTAAACTTGGTCTGCTTCCTACCAATGCTCACCCATGTTCTTATTCCTAATGCCTGCACTGTCACTGCCTTGGCGGGGACATGGAGACTCAGTGACACACCCTTAGGCTGGGGTTGGAGAGAGCAGCCCCCCTGAAGGCTCCTGCCGCACACCAGCCTCTGTGTTCTTGCAGGCCAGTATGGTCAGAAAAACCCACCCCTGGAATCACTGTCTTCAGAACCACAGGGACCAGGGAGGCAACCGTCCCCCGGGACCACTAGCTGCAGGCCTGGAGGCATCCTGCTTATGTGAGTTGGAGAGAGCTCACCCCAGCCCTGCCAAGCCCCTCTTCTTTTGAAAGAAGCCAAAGTGAGCAGTGATAACCATCAGTTAATTATCGAAGGAATTCTATGCTTCATAAATTGTTTTCTTTCTGAGAGGAAAAGGAAAGTCTTCTGAAAATGGGATTTTAGGGTGTGTTTCAGGCAAATAGGATGAGGTGGGCCTTCTTCTCTAATTCTTATCCAGTGCAGTGTTCACCAGGCTCCCACTTTCACAGGTCACCACAGCAATGGGAGGACACGGAGCGGGGCATCCCTGGAAAGTGGGTTTCTGAGCCCATGTGCTCATTGCCAGGCCCCTGCAGGGCGAGCCCCATCAGCTGTCTTCCTGCTTCTCCTTCTGGTTCATCATTCTTACTACTCATGAGCACCGACTCTGAGCCCGGCACTGGATTGGTGCTTTCCAGACCGTGCTGCCCTGAGAATTGAGTGTGATGTCATGAACGCCTGTTCACAGGTTAGGAAGCTGAAACTCCAAGATTCTACAGCATTTGTCCAAGCTTCCCCAGGGAGTCAATGGCCCTGGTTGCCTGGCTCCCTGGCTCTTGCCCTTAAGTTCTGTGCCTTGCTAGGCAAGAACATCCACCTTTTACAGACCAGGACTCCAGCCTTCCAGTGCTGTCAGCACACCCAGGACAAACATGAGGCTCCTTCCCTCTTTCCCTTGCATGTCTTGTTGGATTAATATTTATTTTTAACCCAGAGCAAATCTGGGGAGCTGGCCACCCTGTCAGATGCCATTGGCTGGATGCTTCTCTTTTTGCAAGAGAGATGGCTGACTGAGGACCTGCAGCCCGACCTGGGACATGTTGTCCAGGACCTGGATTTCATGTTAATGGCATCTTCTGAAATGACAGAGCAGCATCATTACTCCCAGTCTTATTCTAAAAATGGACCCATCTCTAGGTCAACATCCTCAGCACAGTTCCCACCCACTTGCTGATATTGTCAAGTACATTGGCTAGGGTTGTATAAGGCAAGGGAGTCAGAAGGAGTTCTTTCTCCTTCTCTCCCTCCTTCCCTTCCTTTCTTCCTTCATTTCTTTAATATTATGCTTGTGACAACAAAATTAAAATTTTTTTTGTGTCACATTTTTCAATGGCTATCCATTCATCCATCCATCCTTCCCTCTGTCAATTCATCCATCCATCCATTCATCCACCCATCTATTCATCCATCCATCCATCCATCCATCTGTCAATTTGTCCATCCATCAATCCATCCATCCATCCATCCATCCGTCAATTTATCCACCCATCCATCCATCCGTCAATTTGTCATCCATCCATCCAGCCAGCCATCTGTCAATTTGTCCATCCGTCCATCCATCCATCCATCCATCCATCCATCCATCCATCCATCCAGACATCCATTCATTTACCCATCCATTTATCCACCCACCTATCCATCCATCCATCAATTCATCTATCCATCTACCCATCTGTCAATTTGTCCATTCACCCATTCATTTATCCACCCACCCACCCATCCATTCATCTGTCAGTTCACTCCCATACATTGTCTGTCAGTCCATCCATCCATCCATCCATCCGTCAATTCACCCATCCATCCGTCAATTTGTCCATCCACCCATACACCCATCCATTCATCCACCCACCCACCCACCCATCCATTCATCTGTCAATTCATGCCTCATATATTGTCTGTCAGTCCATCCATCCATCCATCCATCCTTCCTTACTTACTTACTTACATTTTTTTTTTCTTTACTGGATGTTTATTTACATCACTGCTCCCTGTGGGCAAAGATTACTCAATCCCTTGAGTCTGTGTTTAGTTGCCCTGACCCCAGCCCTAATTTCCTGTTCACTTTTATATGTCACTTCTTTGGCTGGATGGACAGACCCAGTGGGTCATGAATTGCCCCTCTGCAAGGCATCCTTCTCATATGCAGTGATGACATAGCTCTTCCTCTCCTGAGTCATGGTAGGTGAATGCCTCCAGGCTATCATTCTCTGGATACATGTGGCTCTTTGATCTTGAGCAAATTTACAGGCCCCTAAAAGAACTGGTTTGTCTGAGGAGAACAACCAAGGACAGAAAATTGAGTCTCATCCTTGAGTCAAAATGCAGACTTCCTATTGAAATACAAATCCATCGTTTCAAAAGGTCAGCTGGGATGGTACTTAAAAAAAGAATTGCAGCTGGTTGCGAATAGGGCACTGGAAACAAAAACGTCCCATCCAAGAATACTCTTTGGCCCTGTGCCCACAGCTTCTTCTGATTGTGGCTTGGCCGCATTATCATTCTCTTGCAGTTCCTGTCACTCAGCCTTGCAAGCCTGGAGAGAGAAGGCCAGCCAGATAGACGGACAGGCAATGTGCAAGCAGGTGGCCTCTCTACCTAAGTATACTTTCTCAGGGTGTGGGCATCTCAGCATAGAGCCAGCTGCCCTTCACCGGCTCCATTCACATTCCCATGTCCCCGGGCCCACTCAGCCTTACCTTGGAACATATTCTATTTCTTAGAGGCCAAGCTTTGGCCAGAAATGAGTGTCCCTTACCTCCTCCACACCATGTTTCACTTCCAATGAACCTACAGGCCTGAACAAAGGTCCTATATACTTCCCCAAGGGCACACTTGACATTATTCCACATTCCCATCCCTTCCAACCCTCAACTGAGCCTTCAGCTTTTGGCTCTGTCCCTGAAATAGTTTGGATATTTATCATCTCCAAGTCTCATGTTGAAATATGATCCCCGGTATTGGAGACGGGGCCTAAGGGGAGGTGTTTGGGTCATGGGTGCAGATCCCTCATGGGTGGTTTGATGCTATCCTCATGGTAATGGGCGAGCTCTTACTCTGTTAGTTCACACAAGATTTGGTCGCTAATGAGCCAGGCACCTCCTCCTCTCTCTTGCTTCTTTTCTCACCATATGATGTGCCTACCCATCATTTGCCTTCACCCGTGACTGGAAGCTCCCTGAGGCCTCACCAGAGGCTGATGCCAGCTCTATGCTTCTGATACAGTCTGCAGAACTGTAAGCCAAATAAACCTCTTTTCTTTACAAATTACCCCAGCTTAGGGATTCCTTTATAGCAACGCACAATGGTCTCACACAATCTGCATGGCCTTCTGAGACTCACCCGGTGCCTGGGCCTGCCCAGCTAAGGTTGGAGGTGGGGGAGACAGAGAAGTTACCAAGTGAGCTCATTTGCTTATTTACTGCTCCACACCCACCTTGTTCCCAAAGCATTTAATGCAGATGACAAAAATACATACAGCACAATAGTATGAAAATAGAAAAGAGATCAAGGCAAAGGGATAAAGGCAAAGGAGTGAACAGTGAACCAAGGCCAGGGATAAAGTCAAACTATAGAAACTTACGCTTTAGAAGTGGGGGTGGGGGGTGAAGGGGGTTCCTTCAATAAATTCCATATATAAATTTCTGAATTTTCTTTACAATAGGAAGAGCTGACTCCCTGCAAACATACACTGTTTTGCTTTAGGGAAGGATTTTGTCAAAGGTGTGTTTAAAGGGAGTCTCCTTAAGTGCATTTGAGGGAAGATATGGTTTATAACAACTCCATTTACACAGAACTTTGTCAACAGCGGTCAGTGGGTACCCCTGTCTGTGGATCCCTCGCGGCTGTCCTTGGGCAGACTGTACCACCCGGACAGCAGCTGTTCCCCTCACCGGCGTTGCTAAGCAAGTCAGTGAGTTGACATGATGGAGCACTTTCCAGGTGTCCTCGCCCAAGGGAGGTGGCAGGAGGACAGGGACACAGAAGATTGGAGCACGTGTCCAGGAGCTGAGTGAGTGGTGCTGACTTTGAGCTCAGGCATCCTCAGTACCAGAAGAACAAGGTGAACCACTGCACTATTTAAGAGGGGAAATTGTATACTGCCTGGCCATCACGGCACGGATCAATGGGACATGACCACTCCCTGGTGGCCTGCAGTTGGGACCCACCTCCTTTGGGGCCTGGCTGGCCTCATGGGTTGGTCAGCCTGTGGCCAGGAGGCGCTCACTGCCACTTATTGAATCACATGGGTTGAATCTGCTCTCGCGGAGCTCTGGGTCCCCACAGGCAGTCCCTGACCCCAGGCAGCGGACAGAGGGTACCCAGCAGGATGCTGCCCCTGCCTTACATGGAAGCCATGCATCTGGCCTGTTCCCCACATTCTGTGTAACAGGAATTCTACTTGGATCCAGGAAGGAAAATAAAAGTGTTTTTTGTTTTTTGAGACGGAGTTTTGCTCTTGTTGCCCAGGCTGGAGTGCAGTGTCACGGATCTTGGCTCACTGCAACCTCCATCTCATGGGCTCAAGCAATTCTACTGCCTCAGCCTCCTGAATAGCTGGGATTATAGGCGCCTGCCACCACCCCTGGCTAATTTTTGTATTTTTAGTAGAGATGAGGTTTCACCATGTTGACCAGGCTGGTCTTGAACTCCTGACCTCAAGTTATCTGCCCCACTCAGCCTCCCAAAATGCTAGGATTACAGGCGTGAGCCACCACGTCTGGCCCAAAAGATGTGCATTTCTGTTTTCTCACGGAAATACTGTTTAATGGATCTCTTCCTATGCCCTCCTGTCTCCTTGCCTCTCTATTCCTCCCCATCACCTCTCTCTCTTCCTCTTTCTTTCTATCTCAGGGTGATTTCAAAAATCCCAGAATATGACAAGAGGCCTTTAACAAGGGGAGAGAGAATTAAGCCAAATTAATTACAGCAAAATAAGTGGAATTAGGCTTAATTTAAGTAGGTAACAGAAAAGAACGGAGCTGGTCTTTTCCCCTTCTTGGAAGGAGTCCTTTCAGGTTTTTTTTTTTTCCCCCCAAATGGAAGGGTAACATGGCTGCTTGGCTCAGAGCAGCGCCTCCTCCTCCTCCGGTTTGCCCTGTTCTCCTGGACTGGGATTACCGGCTTACAAGTCGCTGACCGTGGTTGAATTTTATCATTATTAAGGTTCAGTGCTAACCTCCTCCCCTTATTTCCTTCCCATTTAAAGTTTCAGGGATAATAAATTCTTTTGATTTAGCAGTTATGGGAGCACCGAATTAGTCCAACGCGGGCTTTGAGAACAAAGTAGAATGGGGACCCGGTGGGCTTTTGCCGAGAAGCCACAAATACTCACAGGCTTGCCATGGAAAGATCTGGGGGAAATGGTGCTTTGTTAAATCTGAAATTGGATGGGTTTTAATTTAAGAGCATAACTCCAACCCTCACCTCTCTCTCTAAGCAGAAAAATAGTTATGTTTGTGGATGACATATTCCTGAAGTCAATTGTGCTAAACCACTGTGCTGAAATACATTATATTGACTTGTCTGGGGCTGTGCTTTTTCGAGTACAACATTGAGTTGGCTAGTAATAAAAATAAATAAGAATTATATATCATTTCATTCATTGTTTTGGTATTACAGTTGCAAAATGCGTAAAGATATAACACAACATGTTGCAATACACTTTTAGAAAATACAATGATAAAATTAATCCTTGATACGGAATGATGTGTGTGCGTGGGTTAAGGCGGAAGGCAGAGAGAAGCAGTGGGTGCTTGGAAGGTGCAGCCAGGTCAGGTACAGGACTGACATCCGTGTTCTGTGTGGGTGGGTGGAGGCCAGAAGGGGCTTGTAGTGGCCTCCACTGACAAGGAGAAGGGACCCTGCCTGCAGGTGATGTGTGGGGCGACCGCTGCCCTCCCTGGCCAGGCTGGAGCCTGCCTGGACCCCTTCCATCGATGATACTTGGTCAGCTTGAGGCCTGGTCCCCCGGGCTGGGCCCTGTTAGGAAGAGAGATAGCTAGAGTGTCCCTGCCCACTGCAGGGTGGGGTTGGAGCCAAGTAGAACAAGCGTTTGTTTGCTGTTGCTTTCCTTTGTCTATGAAGCAGCCCTGAGCTGGAATGGTTACAGTGGGGTGTAGACAAATGGGGACCCTAGTCCCGGGATCCTCGGGTTCACCGAAAGTCCCTCAGTAAACACATTGGACCGTTCACCCACCAGTCTCTGGGCTCAGACCTGCTGGGGGTGGGAAGCACCCACTGGCCTGGAGAACCTCAGGGTGGAGGTTCAAGGGGGAGGCCCTAACCCCAACCCTGACCTTTAGGTAATCCAGTCTCTTAGTCTGACAGCGTGGGGCAGGGAGAGCCCCCAGACCAATCCCATCACTGGGCTCTGGATTCTCCCTGTCACCCTCCCCAGCATCTGCCATCCCAGACGCATGTGCGCACACGTGTGGATGCAGGCACAGATGAAGGCATACACACACATGAGCACCCAGGAGAATGCACACATATGAACATATACACATGGACATACACACTCATGCATGTAGAGACATGAAGCTGAATTCTCATGTGTGCACACACGCACACATACACACATGCGGAGACACCTACACACAGAAGACCTGTCCATCCCATTCTTAAGGCTTCTCCGAGGTGGGACAACCTTCCCCTTCCCCACCACAGCAATAAGGGTCCCAGTGCTGTCTCCTCCCCTGCCCTGCACCCTCCTCCCTGGACCCAGCCCCAACCCCAGCTTCTCGGCAGCCCCAGCTACCCCTGGCATCTCTGGTGCCCTCTCTCCCTCACAGGCAGCATGACCTCTGACTTAGCACCCCAGTGGGTCCCCACTGCTCTGGGCATGAAACCTCATCTTCACCTCCCCACCACAGCTCAGTGTGGCCCTGGCCTTCCAACCCTCTTCCCTACATGCCCCCTGCTCCCGGCTCATCACCACACCAGCGTGGGGCTCTGTCCCATCCTCATGAAGGCCCACGATCCCTGCAGAGCTCAGCTGAGCGCTGCCCCCACCAAGCCCCCTGCTGTACCTCACTGGTCCCCTCCCCCGTAAAGCTCTCCCACAGCAGCAGCTACCAACCCTCCTTTGGAGCAGAGGAACGTTACAGTAGCCTGCGTGACTATTCCATTACATCTGACTCTCCCTCCAGACTCTCAGCTCCATGAAGGCAGGGGCCTGTCTGTTTGCTGTCTGCCGTGTCTCCAGCCACACCAGGGTTCAATACCTTTGCTGGGTGGAGGCGTCAGTAATCTCACTGCAGAGGGATGCAGCCTCCCAGAGTCTCTCCCCCTACCCCAGCCCCCTCCTATGAGGACCTGGGAGAGTCTTGCTTTTCATAGCAGAGGCTGCTGAGCCCCTGGGCAGTCACCTGGGATGAGAACTGTGACCTGGGATGAGAACCCTGGTGTCCTGACTCCTGGCTGGCCTCGGAGACTCTCCCACTCCACCCCTAGCTGGGCTTGCCAGCAGCCTCTGAGGGTCTTCCTGAATGACTAAAAGGATGTCCCCTGCACCCTCCTGCAGCAGACACCAGACCCTGCTGTCAGCGAAGGGAAGGAAGGCAGGCCTAGAAGCCAGCATGTGAGTGTCATCTTTGTAGGGAAGGGACGTGCTGCCACATGGGGACCCTGCCACTCACTGCCCTGCCTGCTCCGAGGGAGGAGGGAGCTGAGATAGATGTGAAGCAATGGAGTCTGGAACCTGGGGACCCAGGGGCCATGGGGACAGGGACAGTGGGGAACTGAGCCATCAGCTGCCCTTAACAAAGTCTGTGGTGGGCAGGGGTAGAGGCCCTTTCTGCCACTCTCCCACCCCAGGGCCCAGCAGACAGAGAGCCTGACTGGTTCCTCCCTGTGCATATTCGGCGGCAGAGGTGGGGAAAAGGTGGGAGGGGAACCCTAACCTGGAGGAAGCAGAGTGTCTCAGGCTGGCGGTGGGCCCGGGAGAGGCATGGGAGGCTGAGCAATGAGGAGGCCCTTTCCTTTCACATGGCCAATCAGCTGATTGTCCCCTGGCTCCCTCTGCCATGGCCCAGGGTGGCTACTTCTGCTGCAGGCAGCCATGGAAGCTTCGCAGAGGCTGCCTGCTGGGTGCTGGCCTGGACCCCTTCCATTGAGGCTCCTCAGCTGGCTAGAACCCTGGCCTCCTGCAGGCTGGACCCTGTTGGGAAGAGAGATGGCCAGAGTGTCCCTGGCCACTGGGCACCAGCAGGGGCAAAGGAGCCCAGTTTGAGCCAGGCAGGACAAACGTTTGTGTGTGGTTGGCTCAGGCGGGCTCCACCCCCAAGCCCTGCTGCATGGCAGGGCATGCATCTTCTCAGTGACCTTGGTGACCTCAGGATGGGGACAGTGCCTGGAGGTCTCTCACCCAAACCAGGCTGCAGGCACTATGGCTTCTCCACCCTGTCTAGCCTGGAGGTGTTTGCACAGGCAGAGCCTTGAGCTTCCCAGACTCATCCTTCAGAAACCTCCCCAGACCTGGTCCCGATCTGCCCATACCTTCCTAGCTCACAGTACAGCCCAGCATGGAGCATCCCGCTTGACAATAATGTGTTTATTGGGTGATTACTTGACAAGACTGTGGGCTTTTCAAGAACAGTCTTCTCTGATTTGGTCAGCTTAGCACCCAGCTTGGCTTGCCACATGCGCTCATTAAAAACCACTGATTCCATTAATGATTATGAGAAGAATGTGCACACGTGCTTAAGTGTAGTGTGTGCATGACTCTGTGAGAGCGTGTGATCGAGTGCACACACACATGAATGAGTGAGCACGTGTGCACATTTGTGTGCAGTTGTGCATATGGGTATATGTGTGTGCACATGTGAGTGTGCGGACTCAGCATGTGTGTGTCCATGTGAGTGTGTGTGGGTATAGCATGTGTGTGCACTGTGATTGTGCATGCGTGTGCATGCGTGTGCATGGATGTTATGGACTGAATTGTGTGTCCCTGCCCTAGTCCCCAGTGTTCTGGTATTAGGAGGTGGGGCCTTTTGGGGGTGACTAGGCTGAGATGAGCTCATGAGGGTAGAGCCCCAGGATGGGATTAGTGCCCTTATACAAAGAGGAAGAGACACCAGAGCTCTCTGTCTGACCCCCACCCCCCCATATGAGGACTCACCAGGAAGGCAGCCGTCCACAAGCCGGGACCTCACCAGACACTGCATCTGCAGCACCACGGGCTTGGCCTTCCAGCCTTCAGAACCTCAAGAAATAAATGTCTGTTAAGACCCCCAGTCTGTGGTTCTTCACTCTAGCAGCCCTGGCTGACTATGAACGTGGGTACAGTGTGTATGTGTGTGTGTGTGCATGTAGGTGTGAGTGTGAGTGAATGTGTGTACATGAGTGAATGTGTGTAGGTGTGAGTGTGAGTAAATTCATGTGTTTGTGTGTAGGTGTGTGAGTGAATGCGTGTGTGTAGGTATGTGTGAATGTGTGTATGTACGTGTGAATGCGAGTGAATGTATGCATGTGAGTGTAGGTGAGTGAATGTGCAAGTGTGTGTAGGTGTGAGTAGGTGCGTGAGTGAATGCATGTATGTGTAGGTGTGAATGAGTGAATGTGTGTGTAGGTGTGTGAGTGAAAGTGTGTGGTGTGTGAGTGAACATGTGTATAGGTAGGTGTGTGAGTGAATGCGTGTGCGTAGGTGTGAGTGAATATGTGTAGGTGTATGAGTGGATGTGTGTCTGAGTAAATGTGTGTATATCTAGGTGTGAGTGTGTGTAGGTGTGAGTATGAATGTGTGTAGATGTGTGAGTGAATGCGTGTGTGTAGGTGTGAGTGTGAGTGAATATGTGTGTGGGTGTGAGAGTGAATGCGTGTGTATGTGTAAGTGTGAATGTGTGTAGGTGTGAGTATGAATGTGTGTAGATGTGTAAGTGAATGTGTGTGTAGGTGTGAGTGTGAGTGAATATGTGTGTGGGTGTGAGTGTGAGTGAATGCGTGTGTATGTGTAAGTGTGAATGTGTGTAGATGTAAGTATGAATGTGTGTAGATGTGTGAGTGAATGCGTGTGTAGGTGTGAGTGTGAGTGAATATGTGTGTGGGTGTGAGTGTGAGTGAATGGGTGTGTATGTGTAAGTGTGAATGTGTGTAGGTGTGAGTGAATGCGTGTGTAGTGAATGTGTGTGTACATGTGAGTTTGAGTGGATGTGTGTAGGTATGTGAGTGAATGCATGTGTAGGTGTCTGTGAGTGAATGTGTAGGTCTGAGTGTATGTGTGTGTGTAAGTGCGAATGTGTGTAGGTGTCAGTGAGTGAATGTGTATGTGTGTGGTGAATGTGTGTGTACGTGCGAGTGAGTGGATGTGCGTAGGTGTGTGAATGCATGTGTGTATGTGTAGGTGTGAGTGAATGTGTGTGAGGTGTGAGTGTGCATGAATGTATTTATGTGTAGGTGTGAGTTAATATGTGCATAGGTGTATGTAGGTGTGTGTGTAGGTGTGAGTGTAAGTGAATGCGTGTGAGTGTGTCTTCAGAGTGTTCCCAGATACCAGATGTTGAGGAGGGACCTCCCCAGGGCAGTGGCTCTGAGTTCTCCGAATCCAGGTCTCCCTCCAGAGTCCCCTGGGGTCTCTGAGCACCGCCCTGAGCAGGTTTCCAGGCCAGTGAGGCTCACTGATTTTCCATTCTCAGAACTCTCTGAAATCCACGACCAGCAGCTCTTTGCCCTGGGCTGCCACTGGTTCCACATCACCATGTTCCCCCAGCCCCCTACTGTGACACCCAGTGGCTGCTCCTGCGGGTGGAGCCTGTGGTGTCCAGGAGAGTCTGGGAGCTGTGGGGCCACTGCAGTCTTTTACACAGAGTCCCTGGGGAGACAGCTGTGCTTCTACTCAACAGCCTCTGCTGAAGGCCCCCGGGTGCCAGGCACTGGGCTGGTTTCTGAGAGGGAGCCATCCCAGCCCGCCTTTGGGGTATCCCTGACAGAGATTTGAAGGGGCCTCTGGGAGGCAGGAGGGGATATTCCCAGCCGTGGCTAGAAGCTGGGAGGGCCTGAGTGCGTTGGGGAGCAAAAAAGCAGGTGCCCTGTTCACATCCCTGCAGTCTCTAAGTACAGGGTGTGGGGTGCCTCTGCCAGAGTGGACCCAAGGGAGCACCTCTGCCACTTTGCCACAGAGCCCTGGCCCTCAGGTTGCTGGAAGGGGCCAATGCATTGGCGACAGGATGTGGGTAGCAGTGCCTGGGAGAGGTGAAGCTGCCCTGTGGAGGGGCTGGAGCAGGAGAAGGGAGCTGGTGACATTAAGCAGTAGCCACGACAGGTGGGAGTGAGCTGGAGGGCTTCTGAGACAGGCTGGTGGCTCCCAGAGACACACTGTGCGCAGGTGGGGGGCATGCGGTAGGTGGGAGCCCTGCATTCCCAGGAGTGTACATGTGGCCACTGGACATGACCTTACCAAAACAGGGAGATGGGGGAAACTGGGCTTCAAGGGGACAGGCTAGGCCAGTCTTTAAGGAGCTCATGGGGCTGTGTAGGAGGGGTGCTGACAAGATCTGACAGCAGCTGTTCCCAGTCAAGGTAGACACTGCTATGTGCCACACAGGGCATGCAGACAGGGCACTGCAAGGGTTGAGGGGAGTAGGGAGGGTGAAATGTGCTCTCTTGGTCTGTGGCAGGTGCCGTGCAAACTTCCTGCTGTGTGTTGCCTTGTCCTGTGTCACCTACATCCTTGATGTCTGCGGTGAATGGCCAGTGACAGTGTTAATGGGTTTCCTAACATGATCCCCTGACCAACGCGGCTGTAGGGCAGACACACCTCTCAGGCACAGAGCGAAGCCCTCATTGCAAGGTGGTCTGGGGCGCTCTGTAGGGGCAAGCGGGATCCTGGTTGTTTATTGCTTTGGCTGTTACAAGGCTCTTTCTGGAAGGCCACATCTGTTCTCGGAAGTTCACCCAGCAGCCCAAACAGACAGGTCAGATCCCAGCCCTGCAATGTGACTTATTCAGGAACCTTTAAAGTGGCTTTGAGGGTCATTTGGTGCCAGATGTACCAAATGTCTTGGATGGGCTAGAGGGCTGGGGCTGTGAGGTGGGACTGCCAGGTACATCCCCAAAGCCACGCCCCTCCAGAAGGCATCTGTTGAGTTTCATATGCCCTAGGAGGACTCTATATTTAAGGCCAGGCAGGAGGACACCCTGAGAAACCACGCTGTCACGACTCAGTCTCTCAGAATGCCATGGCAGTTTAAAAAAAGTACACATACACTTTTTGCCACATCTTAGATGTCCCTCCGCCTACAGAAGCCATCAAATAAAAATTAATTTTGCTTCAAAAAAAAAACATGCTGAATATTTTTGACACTCAATGTCTGTTCATTTGCATGGGACACATTCTTCCATAATGAATCATCGTAACGCTTAAATTAAACACAGTAAAAGAATGGTTAATGCCATAACACGCTGACAATTTAACCTGGCCAATATTTTTATTGCCTTGTACAATAAACCTAACAGAGCACAACTTGCTTTTGACTGGTGGAAAATTGGTTATGAACCGCCAGGGAGCGGCCAATTTTTCAAATGCAGCCATTCAGTCATACGATAGCCACTATGACTTTTTTTTCCCATACACTATTGCTGTTATAATCTTTTGAGGATATTTTATCACTGCAATAACCTCCTCAAAATCAGTCTTTACAGCAGTTAATGACTGGACAGCTGGAGCTATAACTGGCCTTGGCATTGCCCCCAGCTATTAGCTAACAAACCAGTTGTTATCCGCAGGTAACAACCAATTTCTTGTGGAATTTTTTTGATAAAGTGCCTCCTGGATCGAAGGTATTTTTTCCCTCTTTTGTCCCAGCTTCAAGCATCTTGGGGAGCTTGGCGAAGAGATGGAAAGCTGGTGGCTCTGTAACCCCCAGGCATGGAGCAGGATCTCTGAGGGTTGCTATATTGCCACAGGAGAGCGGGGACTGGCTTTTGTCACTGCCTGGCTTTGTGAAGTGCAGGGTGAGAGTCTGGAGAAAGAGGCTGCTCTGCTGAACTGGCTGGACAGAGAAGGGAGCTGACTGCCTTGGAGACGCAGAGAATGGACCAGACAGGGCCAGGCCTTGAGCGACCCTGGGAGTTGGGGTGAAAGCCAAACAATGGGGTCAATTCCATTGTTGAGAATCATTTGGTGCCAGATGTACCAAACATCTTGGGCAGGCTAGATGGCTGGGGCTGTGAGGTGAGAACTTACCTGGCACTGAGACAGCCAGGTGCATCCCCAAAGCCACGCCCCTCCAGAAGGCATCTGTTGAGTTTCGCATGCCCCAGGAGGACTCTATATTTAAGGCTCGGCAGGAGGACACTCTGAGAAACCACAAGAGAAATCTACTGAGTGGACAGGCACCTTGCGTTTGATAAATCTCTGTGTTTAGATTTCGATATCCTGGTTTCACGTGTGTTTCATTTTTGATCACCCTTCTAAAATGTGAGCTTTTTAAATTCGTGATTTAAAGTTAGGAAATGTTCATCTATTTTAAAGTGAACACCTTTTTTTATAAGGACCAGATTAGTAAATTTGGACCTTGGCACTGATGGCTAAGCTACGTTCAAGCACAGGATCCTTGTTGGGATGAAATTCTCCAGGTTAACCCAAGTAAAATTCAGAGCGGGAATGTTGAGATAGAATGCTGGACCAAGAGAAGCTAACTGGTAAAGGGAAAGCCTGCCTTCTGCGCCCACAAGGCTTTCTGCTTCTCATGCTGCCTGGAGAGAGGAGCCGCTTCCCTTTTCAGCCGTGACTGTGTTTTAATATCCCTGGTACTAAGTGTCAGAAGTGGATTGGGTGCTGCAGCACTAGAGCGAAGAGTTAATATGACAGCGATCACCTGTTTGTGGCAGCAGTTTGAAATTCTGCAGATTGATCAGTGTTTACTGTGTGAGACCCAGAGATTCGATTCCTGAAATCACAGGGCTGATTGCAGTAACTTTACATATGCGTCCTTAACAAGCAGGGCAAAACAAAAAAATTAATGTTCTTAAAAGTGAAATAAGATATTTCCAGCCTGGAGAGAAGACCAATTAAAATCACTTCACATTTTTAAATGAGTTTTCATTTGAGAGAGTGGAATTCTTTGAAGAATATGAGTTTTGCTAAATATTTGAAATCATCACATATCGTGCTTATTTGAAGCCCAGGTTGCTTATAAATTCAATGACAAATTGAGAAGTAAACACAGAATTTATGTTTGAATTATCTGTTGGGTGACTCCCCTGCTGGGGCAGGCCCCAGTTTCTTAAATTTGGAGGGTCACTCTGGGTAAGCTGGAAGGTAAACTAGGCTTCCTGCGAATTCCCAGATTCAAATACTGCCACTGGACTAAAGCAATTCCATGATTTTAAATCATTTTGAATTTCATAAACCCAACTCTTTAACCTTTTGTAAATGACAAGAAGTGCAACCCATTCTTAACATTTCTGATCATTCCACACGATGCTGGCCCCATAAAGCTCATCTTTTCCAAATTTAAGCACTTAAAAATGTGAAGTGCTCCAATAAATTTAAATTGGCATATGCTACGCATATCAATGGGAAATGATTCAAGCATTAGAGGCTGGAAGTGGTGAGTGAGGGCAAGCACGCCAGAGCATCCATTGTCACAGGATTGATTTTTAATGACTTTCTATTGATTTGGTGCCTTTTAAACCTGAAGGCCGAAGGTTGGTCCTGCATATCTATCACACTGTATCTTTGGCCGATGCGCTCTCCCGAGGTGAATGTAGGTTGCTTTCACCCTCTTGCCGAGACAGTGTCCTATGAGGATGCAGGTCCTTCGGGGATAGGTCCTGGCTTGCATAGAGCCTTCCAGGGACAAGAAGTGAACAGCCACCTGGCAGAAGTGCAGCCCAGTCTTCAAGGCTCTAGTGGTTGTAAGCAACAACATCCATTTCAAGCCAAAAAGGGATGCACCAGCTTTCATAACTGCAAAGGCCTAGGGTGGGTCAGGGATGGCTGGGGGCAGACACTTTCTCCTTCCCCTTTTTTGTCTCTCTCTCACTTCATTTTCTCTCTAGTTCTCCTGCTTCCTTTTTTGCTGCACCTCTCCTCCATTTCTGCTTCTCAGTTGGGAAACCTTCAGGCAAGGCTCTGTGCGCTTTGTAGCCTTGGGCAGTTCCAGGCTCCTATTCCCATGCTCCCAAGTTTATCAGAAAGAAATCCTATCTCAACAATGTAAACCAAAAATACAATTCTAAGGCCTCCCAACCATCTGAATGGACCCCTCCTCTCAGCCAAGGGCACTCCAAAGTTAACCTAAAAACTAGTTCAAACCATGATGGGAAGGGGGAGCCAGGCATGCCTCATGATACCCTCCTCCCTTTGGGAATTACTGACAGACAGACTCTTTAAAGTCTGATAAGAAATATTTACAATCTATCCTCTCTGGAGCCTGATACCTGGAGACATCATCTGCATGATAAAACCTCAGGCTCCACACCTTATCATAACCCACACATTTCCTTCTATTGATAATAACTTTTTCAACCAATTGCCAATCAGAAAATCTTGAATCCATGTATGACTTGGAAGCTCTCTGCTTCCAGTTATTTCTACATTCTGGACCCAACCAATGTACATTTTACATACATTGACTGATGCTTTATGTTTCCTTAAAATGCATAAAACCAAGTTGTGGTTAGACCACCTTGGGTGCATGTTCTCAGGATCTCCTGAGGGATGTGTCACAGGCCATTGGTCACTCATATTTGGCTCACAATACATCTCTTCAAATATTTTACAAAGTTTGTTTGTTGACAACAATATCAAAAGAGGCTCTGAATCGTGGGTCACTGGACCAACTTGGGTCATGTGCCCAGTTCTAAGCCAGTCGCCATGGTCAGGGGGATCCAATGTTCTGACTGGCCACATTCTCACTCCTAGAGCTAAGAGTGGAATAAAATCCCAAACACTGGAACTTGGAGTGAGGGAGAGATAAGTATGAGTCCTATATGGGGCATGGAGGTCCCTTCTGACTCCAGATGTTTCTGATTCTCTGTTGTGAGTAAAATTGCTTCTGCTTGTTTCCTTGCAATTGTTACAGGAAACGGGTCCTGATCTAGACCCCAGGAGAGGGCTCTTGGATTTCGCTCAAGAAATAATTCAGGACAAATCTGTAAAGTGAAAGCAAGTTTATTAAGAAAGCGAAGGAATAAAGAATGGCTACTCCATAGACAGAGCAGCCCTGAGGGTAGCTGGTTGCCCATTGTTATGGTTATTTCTTGATGATCTGCTGAACAAGGGTGGATTATTCATGCCTCCCCTTTTTAGACCATAGAGGGTAACTTCCTGAGCTGGTGGGACTGTAGCAGTGAGGACAACCAGAGGCCATCTTGGATTTGGGGAGATTTGGCCTGCTTCTTTACTGCAACCTGTTTTATCAGCAAAGCCTTTATGACCTGTATCTTGTGCTGAGCGCCTATCTCATCCCATGACATAGAATGCCATAATCATCTGGGAATGCAGCCCAGTAGGTTTCAGCCTCATTTTATTCAGCCCCTATTCAAGATGGAGTTACTCTGGTTCACATGCCTCTGATACAATTAGGTGTGCTGTGTGATTTGCCATGGCCAGTGACCAGGGAAACCAAGTGTGTCACTTCTTGATGGAAACCTTAAGAATTCCAGGCAGTGGATGTTCTTGCAGCCTGGGACCGGAGTAGAGAGGCCCAGGAGTGGAGCCCTTGGCTAGCCAACCCATGATTAACATGAACAGTGGAAGCAAACATTGGTTATTAGAAACCACAGATATTTGAGGATTGTTCATAGACACAACATAACCTAGCCTATTCTGTGTGATGTGGACATCAGTATCAGAAATGAGGTCTTACCAAAACCCAAACCTAAAATGTATGGCATTGACTTTGTGTGGGGTTAGTGAGCAGTGAAGAAATTTACCAGAGGCTGGAAAGATGGCAAACTATGTGATGATGTAGTAAAACATTTGGCAAAACTGTCATGTGCAGTAATTTAGGAGACAGAATGGAAACTTGCACTTCTTGGGGAGAGTTTTGGGGATGGAATGTTCATGGTGTGTGGTGGTGGTTGTTGGCTGCCTTTGGCAAAGTATCAGAAGAAAAAGATGAATTTAAAAATAATCTTCTGATTTGTAAGCAGGAATAAAAGAGAATACTCAGGGAGTACTACGGTTGGAAGATGCAACTCCTTCTCAACTCCTAACAGCAAAAGCTAGAATTGAGAAATACTTTCAATGACAAAGGCCTTAAAGAAATATGAAATCATGAACATTGCTTTCATACCCACTGCTAAAGTCTCTGAATGGATGAAAGTGTTTCAGGCAAATACTCATTACAGGATGTGGAGCCCCTTGAATACTTTCAGTTGGACAAAATCCTGAGGGAAAAGGAGATTAAGATGAGATCCACTTCCCAAAGCTTGATAGGTTCAAGGCGTATATTATAAAGCTTAAGGAGAGATGTGGAGAATTGGAAAAAATATCCCTCCCTCCCGCATATTAGGAAAAGAAATGGACAATGCACAAGTGCACACCCTCTGTTGAACCCATCAGAGAGCCAAGGCCTTAGGACAACACTAACCCCAAATCTGGAGAGTGACAGGGGTCTTTGGGGGAAGCAGGGGGCATGGCACTTGCTTAGCTAAGGGCAGAAGCCATCAGACACTGGTAGGAAGGATTCAGCTGGAGTAGTGGATGCATGAGTGAAGGCTGAGAACAGGCTGGTGAAACGATGTGAAGCCCATGGAGCTGCAGAAACGAAGGCAGGTGGGTAGCCTCTTGCAAGCTTCTTCTCAAACCCCACCAGGCACTCACAGGGAAGACAGGGAAGGATCTTGAGAAAGTTTCCTTTGTGCAGGCCTTGGGAAGGGAAAAAATAACCACCGCAGGAGAGGCAGAAAACTCTACTCAGACTATTCTCTTCTATCTCTCCTAGGGAGCAAAAGCCTTAATTTGCAGGACAAAGGCCATCAAAGACTGTTGTTGCACTTAGGGCATTAAGGAAGTCCATTGCAGCTGGGATAAGAGCGCAGAAAAAAATACTCTAACCCTGGGGAAGTGGTAGGAAAAAGTACTGGATTCAGAACCTATAACTACAGCCCATAAAACCAACAATTGCTCTAGTTACAACTAGAGGGATTGGAAGCCTCTGGTGCCTAGAGGGTAAATATAGTAACAACAAACCTCAGATGCAGTCTAACTCCTAACAAGATTAGTCTAAAACTCCACATTAAATACCCAGAAAAAAAAAAGTTATGCCCGTTTCTGAGCTTATAAGGCTTTAATGGAAAAGATGCACAGCATACAAAATCAGATGGGTAATTTCAGAAGAAAGATGGAAACTATAAGAAGAATCAAATGGAAAGGGTTGAAATAAAAAGCAGAAACAAATATTGATAATTGAATTAGAGCTCCCCAGAGGGACAAAACCACTAGGAGATTATAGACTTAGATATAGATATAGATATATGAGGGGGATTTATTACGGTGTGTTATCATTCTTGCATTGCTATAAAGAAATACCTGAGACTGTGTAATTGATGAAGAAAAGAGGTTTAATTGGCTCATGGTTCTGCAGGATTTACAGGAAGCATGGTGCTGGCATCAGCTCAGATTCTGAGGAAGCCTCAGGAAGCTTACAATCATGGCAGAAGGTGAAGGGAGAGCAGGCATGTCACATGGCCAGAGCAGGAGCAAGAGAGAGTAGGGGGTGGAAGCGCCACACACTTTTAAATAACCAGATCTCATGTGAACTCAGAGCAAGAGCTCACTTGTCACCAAAAAGATGGCTGAAGCCATTCATGTGAGATCCACCCCAATGATTCCAAATACCTCTCACCATGCCCCACCTCCAACATTGGGAATTACAATTCAACGTGAGATGTGGGTGGGGACAAATATCAAAACTATGTTATAAGGGAATTGGCTCACACAATTATGGAGACTGAGAAGTTCCATGACAGGCTGTCTGTGAGCTGTAGAGCCTAGGATGCTGGTAGCATGGCTTCAGAACCAGGACAGCTGATGGTGTAACTCTCAGCCTGAGGTCAAAGGCACAAGAGCAATGAGCCTGGAATTGTCCAAAGACAGGAGAGGAAGAGTATATGTCAGCTCCAGCAGGCAGATCACCATATTTGCCTCTTCCCTATTTTCTTTCTCTCCAGGCCCCCAGCAAATTGGATGATGCCCACCTACATTGAGGGTGGCTCTACCCCACCTAGCTCACTCAGACTCAAATGCTAATTTCCTTGGGAAACACCTTCACAGACATACCCAAAAATAATGCTTTACTAGGTTTCTAGGTATTTTATATACTTCAGACTAAGAAACCTAATCAAGTTGACACCTAAAATTAACTATCAAAATGCCTTTGATGGGCTCATCAATAAAATTAACAGCTGAGTGAGCAGCAGGCTTGACAGCTAAGTGAATTTGAAGATAGGTCAAAAGAAATTGCCTAACTGAAGCACAAAGAAAATAAAATTTACAAAACAAATACACAAAAAAGACAATAGTGCATCCAAGAGTTGTGGGGCAATATCAAATAATATATCACATGCATTATTGGAATTCTAGAAGGAAAAGAGAAAAAATGGGGCAGAAAAATGATTTGAAGAAATAATGGCCAAGAATTTTCTAAAATTAATGACAGACACAAAACTCCAGATCCAAAATGCTTAGACAATACCAAGGAGGATAAATAGACCTACCCTCAAAAAACAAAATTAAAAAACATGTAGGCATGTCAAATTCCATCTGTTAAAAACAGAAAACAAAGAAATCCTGAAGGCAGCCAGAGAGGGAAAAAAAGACCGTATTCAATACGCAATAACAAAGGCACTTGTTTTCAGAATCCATGCAAAGCAGAAGACAATGGAGTGATATCTTTAAAGTACTGAAAGAAAAAACAATTGCCTACCTTAAGTGCTATACCCACTGAAAACAGGTTTCAAAATGTAGGAGGCATAAGAAGTTCTCCATGAAAAAAAAAAATTAGAGAATTTATCACTTGAAGATGTGCTCTATAAGAAAAGTAAAAGGAAGTTCTTCAGGCAAAATGAAGACAGTCTCAGACAAAAACTTGGAAGAGTAACATAAATAAAATAAATGAAAGTAAAATAAATTTTATTTTATTTTTTAATTACTCTAAAAGACAACTGCCTGAAGCAAAAAATAAGTAGTAATTATTTGTATATTTATACCTATGTAAAATATATGGTAATAACACATAGAATGGGAGGGAATAATTGGAGGTGTACTGTTGGAAGATCTTTACACTACATGTAAAACATGTATAATATTACATGTAAAAAACTACCTGTAAAATATACTACATGTATAATATTACATGTAAAATACTACAAGTAAAACAGTATAATATTACTTGGAGACAGGCTCTGATTAATTAAAAATATATTTTATAAACCTTATGACAACTACTAATGAAATAATAAGAGGCATAAATAATCAGTCCATGGTGGAGATAAAATGGAACCAAAACAGTATTTAAGTAATTCAAATGATGGGAGACAAAAGAAATAGAAACAGAAGAAATTAATTGAAAAAAGCTGCTAAGATAGATTTTAATCAAAATACAATTTGGATCAATAACCACACTAAATATGTATGTCTAAATACATTAATCAAAAGGCAGAGACTTCCAGGTTGGATAAAAAAGCAGTATGCTATCTACAATATACTATGTACAAGAAACTCACAATATGCTATCTATAATATACCTGTACAAGAAACTATACAGAGCTACATTAAAAATAAAAGGATAAAAAAAGATATACCATGTGCACACTGGTTTGATTTCTCTTGAGTATATATCTAGGAGTAGAATTTCTTGGTCATATGGTAACTCTATCTATAACTGTTGGGAGAACTGCCAGACTGTTTTTCCAAAGTGGTTGTACCATTTTACATTCCCATCAGCAGTGTTTGAGGGTTCTGATTTATCCACATCCTCATCAACACTTGTTTATATTTGACTTTGATTACAACCATTGTATTAGTCCATTCTCACAATAGAGAATAGAAAAGCAATAGGAAAAAAATCAATGAAACCAAAATCTAGTGCTTCAAAAAGATAAACAAAATTGATAAACCTTTAACTATATTGATAAAAAGAAGACTAAAATTATTAGAATCAGAAATGAAAAAGGGAACATTACTACTGACTTTACAGAAATCAAAAGATTTATAAAAAACTCCTATGAACAATTGTATGCCAATAAATTAGATAACTTACATAAAATGAACAATTTCTAGAAAGACACAAAGTGATTGTGGTCTACAAAGACCAAAATGGACTCAGGAATAAATAGACAATCTGAACAAATAGAGATGGAATGAATAATTAAAATATTATATAAAAAGAAAACCCCAGGCCAGATAGCTTCACTGCTGAATTCTACCAAATCTTTAAACAGAAGAATTAATACTTTTTGATTACTTTGGAGAGATCATCACAAACTTCAAAAAAATAGAAGAGAAGGGGACACTGCCAAACTCATTCTGTGAGGCCAGTATTACCCCGATAAAAAACCAGACAAAGACACCACAAGAAAAGCACTGATCCCTTATGAATACAAATGCAAAAGTCCTCAACAAAATATTAGCAAATCAAATCCAGCAACATGTAAAAAGACTGCACCATGAGCAAGTATGATTCATCCCAGGAATGCAAGGTTGGTTTAATATCCAAAAATCAATTAATGTAATGTACCATATTAATAGAATAAAAAGGGAAAACCACATTATTTTCTTAATAGATACCAAAAAAAATTTCGACCAAATCCAACACCTTACATTAAAAAATACTCAACAAACTTTAAATGGAAGGAACTTCCTCAACCTCAAACCCATAGCTATCATACTCAATGGTGAAACATTGATACTTTTTGTCTAAAATAAGGAGCGCAAAACAAGGCTATCCACTCACACCACCTCTATTCAACCTGACATTAGAAGTTCTACACAAGACAATTAGTCAGTGAAACCAAATAAAAGGCATCCAGATGGAAAAGAAAAAAGTAAAACTATCTTTAGTCATAGATGACATGATCTTGTGCATAGAAAATTCTAAGGAATCCACTAAAAACTACTAGAACTAACAAGTCTAGCAAGAGTGTAGGGTACAAGATCAATATACAGAAATTAATTGCATTCCTATACTCTAGTGATGAAGAATTAGAGAAATTAAGTAAACAATTCCATTTACAGTAGCATCGAAAGGAATAAAATTAGAATAGACAATAAAATAAATGAAAAACTTTTACTGTGAAAACTACAAATCATTGTTGAAAGGAATTTTAAAAGATCTAAATAAATGGAAAACATCCCATTTTGGTGGATTGCAAGACCAAATATTAAGATGACAGTACTCCCCCAAATAAATCTCATTGTTGAATAGAGTGTTCTATAGATGTGTATTATTCTATAGGCCAAGTGATAAATTATGTAAATAATGTTTTACACAGTTGCTTTTTAAACCTCTTAAGAGAAGAAAGGAGAAGAGTATACATTTATACTGCATTCTGTAATTATATGATCACTTTTACTAGTATTGTTTTTTCTTGTGGATGCTTTTAACCTGAACAACTTCCCACCTTAGGACTTGTTGTAAGGTAGGCCTGTTAGCAGCAAATTCTCTCTGCTTTTGTTTATCTGGGAATACATTTATGTCACCGTTAGTTTTGGAAGATAGCTTTGCTGGATACAGAATTCTTGGTTGACAGGTTTCTTTTTTTTTTTCTTCACGCAGTTTTAGAACTGAATTCTGGCCTTTTTTGTTTCTGTTAAAAAGTCAGCTCTTAAACTTACTGGGGTTTCCTTGTAAGTGATGAGTCATTTTTCTCTTGCTGCTTTCAAGATTTTCTCCTTCTCTTTCACTTTTAGCAGTTTTTTTTTTTTACTGTGATGTGTCTGGATTTCTTTGTGTTAATCCCACCTACTTGGAGTTCATTAAATTTTCTAGATGGGTAGATTAACTTTCAATGAATTTGGGACATCTTCAGCCATTATTTCCTTGAATATTGTTTTCTGCTTCTTTGTCTCTCCTCTATGTCCAGTACTCCAATTACATGTATGTTGGTGTGCATCATGGTCTCTCACCAACTTCTCAGAAGCTCTGTTCATTTTTAAAATTATTTTTTCTCTATGTTCTTCAGATTGTATAATCTCCATTGATCTGTCTTCAAGTTCATTAATTATTTTTTCTGCCAGTTCAAATCTATTGTGGAGCCCTTCTGGTGTATTTTTCATTGCAGTTATTGTACTTTTTAATTTCAGAATTTTCACTTGGTTATTTTAAAATAATTTCTATTTCTTTATGAATAGCCTGTACTTAATATGACCTTATAATATATTTCTCTTTACTTCTTTAGTCATGGTTTCTTTCAGTTCTTTGAACATATTTATAATGCTATTTTGAAGTTTTTTTTGATTATACTTTAAGTTCTAGGGTACATGTGCACAACGTGCAGCTTTGTTAGATATGCATACATGTGCCATGTTGGTGTGCTGCACCCATTAACTCGCCATTTACATTAGGTATATCTCCTAATGCTATCCCTTCCCCCTCCCCCCACCCCATGACAGGCCCTGGTGTGTGATGTTCCCCACACTGTGTCCAAGTGTTCTCATTGTTCAGTTCCCACCTATGAGTGAGAACATGTGGTGTTTGGTTTTCTGTCCTTGCGATAGTTTGCTCAGAATGATGGTTTCCAGCTTCATCCATGTCCTTACAAAGGACGTGAACTCATCCTTCTTTATGGCTGCATAGTATTCCATGGTGTATATGTGCCACATTTCCTTAATCCAGTCTATCATTGTTGGACATTTGGGTTGGTTCCAAGTCTTTGCTATTGTGAATAGTGCCTCAATAAACATACGTGTGCATGTGTCTTTATAGCAGCATGTTTTATAATCTTTTGGGTATATACCCAGTAATAGGATGGCTGGGTCAAATGGTATTTCTAGTTCTAGATCCCTGAGGAATTGCCACACTGTCTTCCACGATGGTTGAACTAGTTTACGGTCCCACCAACAATGTAAAAGCATTCCTATTTCTCCACATCCTCTCCAGCACCTGTTGTTTCCTGACTTTTTAATGATCACCATTCTAACTGGTGTGAGATGGTATCTCATTGTGGTTTTGATTTGCATTTCTCTGATGGCCAGTGATGATGAACATTTTTTCATGTGTCTTTTGGCTGCATAAATGTCTTCTTTTGAGAAGTGTCTGTTTGTATCCTTCACCCACTTTCTGATGGGGTTGTTTGTTTTCTTGTAAATTCGTTTGAGTTCATTGTAGATTCTGGATATTAGCCCTTTGTCAGATGAGTAGATTGCAAAAATTTTCTCCCATTCTGTAGTTTGCCTGTTCACTCTGATGGTAGTTTCTTTTGCTGTGCAGAAGTTCTTTAGTTTAATTAGATCCCATTTGTCAATTTCGGCTTTTGTTGCCATTGCTTTTGGTGTTTTAGACATGAAGTCCTTGCCCATGCCTGTGGCCTGATTGGTATTGCCTAGGTTTTCTTCTAGGGTTTTTATGGTTTTAGGTCTAACATTTACTTTTTTAATCCATCTTGAATTAATTTTTGTATAAGGTGTAAGGAAGGGATCCAGTTTCAGCTTTCTACATATGGCTAGCCAGTTTTCCCAGCACCATTTATTAAATAGGGTATCCTTTCCCCATTTCTTGTTTTTGTCAGGTTTGTCAAAGATTAGATGGTTGTAGATGTGTGGTACAATTTTTGAGGGCTCTATTCTGTTCCATTGGTCTATATCTCTGTTTTGGTACCAGTACCATGCTGTTTTGGTTACTGTAGCCTTGTAGTATAGTTTGAAGTCAGGTAGTGTGATGCCTCCAGCTTTGTTCTTTTTGCTTAGGATTGACTTGGCAATGCAGGCTCTTTTTTGGTTCCATATGAACTTTAAAGTAGTTCTTTCCAATTCTGTGAAGAAAGTCATTGGTAGCTTGATGGGGATGGCATTGAATTTATAAATTACCTTGGGTAATATGGCCATTTTCACAATATTGATTCTTCCTATCCATGAGCATGGAATGTTCTTCTATTTGTTTGTGTCCTCTTTTATTTCGTTGAGCTGTGGTTTGTAGTTCTCCTTGAAGAGGTCCTTCACATTCCTTGTAAGTTGGATTCCTAGGTATTTTATTCTCTTTGAAGCAATTGTGAATGGGAGTTCACTCATTATTTGGCTCTCTGTTTGTCTGTTATTGGTGTATAGGAATGCTTGTGATTTTTGCACATTGATTTTGTATCCTGAGACTTTGCTGAAGTTGCTTATCAGCTTAAGGAGATTTGGGGCTGAGACGATAGGGTTTTCTAAATATACAATCCTGTCATCTGCAAACAGGGACAATTTGACTTCCTCTTTTCCTAATTGAATATTCTTTATTTCTTTCTCCTGCCTGATTGCCCTGGCCAGAACTTCCAACACTATGTTGAATAGGAGTGGTGGGAGAGGACATCCGTGTCTTGTGCCTGTTTTCAAAGGGAATGCTTCCAGTTTTTGCCCATTCAGTATGATATTGGCTGTGGGTTTGCCATAAATATCTCGTATTATTTTGAGATATGTCCCATCAATACCTAGTTTATTGAGAGTTTTTAGCATGAAGGGCTGTTGAATTTTGTTGAAGGCCTTTTCTGCATCTATTGAGATAGTCATGCGGTTTTTGTCATTGGTTCTGTTTATATGATGGATTGCATTTATTGATTTGCATATGTTGAACCAGTCTTTCATCCCAGGGATGAAGCCCACTTGATCATGGTGGATAAGCTTTTTGATGTGCTGCTGGATTCGGTTTGCGAGTATTTTATTGAGGATTTTTGCATTGATGTTCATCAGGAATATTTGTCTAAAATTCTCTTTTTTTTGTTGTGTCTCTGCCAGGCTTTGGTATCAGGATGATGTTGGCCTCATAAAATGAATTAGGGAGGATTACCTCTTTTTCTATTGATTGGAATAGTTTCAGAAGGAATGGTACCAGCTCCTCTTTGTACCTGTGGTAGAATTCAGCTGTGAATCTGTCTGGTCCTGGACTTTTTTTGGTTGGTAGGCTATTAATTATTGCCTCAATTTCAGAACCTGTTATCAGCCTATTCAGAGATTCAACTTCTTCCTGGTTTAGTCTTAGGAGGGTGTATGTGTCCAGGAATTTATGCATTTCTTCTAGATTTTCTAGTTTATTTGCATAGAGGTGTTTATAGTATTCTCTGATGGTAGTTTGTATTTCTGTGGGATTGGTGGTGATATCCCCTTTATCATTCTTTGTTGCATCTATTTGATTCTTCTCTCTTTTATTCTTTATTAGTCTTGCTAGCGGACTATCAATTGTGATGATCTTTTCAAAAAACCAGCTCCTGGATTCATTGATTTTTTGAAGGGTTTTTGTGTCTCTGTCTCCTTCAGTTCTGCTCCGATCTTAGTTATTTCTTGTCTTCTGCTAGCTTTTGAACGTGTTTACTCTTGCTTCTCTAGTTCTTTTAATTGTGATGTTAGGGTGTCAGTTTTAGATCTTTCCTGCTTTCTCTTGTGGGCATTTAGTGCTATAAATTTCCCTCTACACACTGCTTTAAATGTGTCCTAGAGATTCTGGTATGTTGTGTCTTTGTTCTCATTGGTTTCAAAGAACATCTTTATTTCTGCCTTCATTTCTTTATGTACCCAGTAGTCGTTCAGGAGCAGGGTGTTCAGTTCCATGTAGTTAAGCGGTTTTGAGTGAGTTTCTTAATCCTGAATTCTAGTTTGATTGCACTGTGGTCTGAGGGACAGTTTGTTATAATTTCTTATTTTTACATTTGCTGAGGAGTGCTTTACTTCCAACTATGTGGTCAATTTTGGAATAAGTGTGATGTGGTGCTGAGAAGAATGTAGATTCTGTTGATTTGAGGTGGAGAGTTCTGTAGATGTCTATTAGGTCCACTTGGTGCAGAGCTCAGTTCAATTCCTGGATATCCTTGTTAACTTTCTGTCTTGTTGATCTGTCTAATGTTGACAGTGGGGTGTTAAAGTCTCCCATTATTATTGTTTGGGAGTCTAAGTCTCTTTGTAGGTCTCTAAGGACTTGCTTTATGAATCTGGATGCTCCTGTATTGGGTGCATATATATTTAGGATAGTTAGCTCTTCTTGCTGAATTGGTCCCTTTACCATTATATAATGGCCTTCTTTGTCTCTTTTGATCTTTGCTGGTTTAAAGTCTGTTTTATCAGAGACTAGGATTGCAACCCCTGCTTTTTTTTGTTTTCCATTTACTTGGTAGGTCTTCCTCCATCCCTTTATTTTGAGCCTGTGTGTGTCTCTGCACATGAGATGGGTCTCCTGAATACAGCACACTGATGGGTCTTGACTCTTTATCCAATTTTCCGGTCTGTGTCTTTTAATTGGAGCATTTAGCCCATTTACATTTAAGGTTAATATTGTTATGTGTAAATTTGATCCTGTCATTATGATGTTAGCTGGCTATTTTGCTCGTTAGTTGATGCTGTTTCTTCCTAGCATCGATGGTCTTTACAATTTGGCATGTTTTTGCAGTGGCTGGTACCAGTTATTCCTTTCCATGTTTAGTGCTTCTTTCAGGAGCTCTTGTAAGGCAGGCCTGGTGGTGACAAAATCTCTCAGCATTTGTTTGTCTGTAAAGGATTTTATTTCTCCTTCACTTATGAAGCTTAATTTGGCTGGATGTGAAATTCTGGAATGAAAATTCTTTTCTTTAAGAATGTTGAATATTGGCCCCCACTCTCTTCTTGCTTGTAGAGTTTCTGCCAAGAGATCCACTGTTAGCCTGGTGGGCTTCCCTTTGTGGGTAACCTGACCTTTCTCTCTGGCTGCCCTTAACATTTTTTCCTTCATTTCAACTTTGGTGAATCTGATAACTATGTGTCTTGGAGTTGCTCTTCTCAAGGAGTATCTTTGTGGTGTTCTCTGTATTTCCTGAATTTGAATGTTGGCCTGCCTTACTAGGTTGTGGAAGTTCTCCTGGATAATATCCTGAAGAGTGTTTTCCAACTTGGTTCCATTCTCCCTATCACTTTCAGGTACACCCATCAGACGTAGATTTGGTCTTTTCACATAGTCCTGTATTTCTTAGAGGCTTTGTTCTTTTCTCCTTACTCTTTTTTCTCTAAACTTCTCTTCTCACTTCATTTCATTCATTCGATCTTCAATCTCTGATACCCTTTCTTCCACTTGATCAAATTGGCTACTGAAGCTTGTGCTTGTGTCACATAGTTCTCGTGCCATGGTTTTCAGCTCCATCAGGTCCTTTAAGGACTTCTCTACACAGTTTATTCTAGTCAGCCATTCGTCTAATCTTTTCTCAAGGTTTTTAGCTTCTTTGCAATGGGTTCGAACATCCTTCTTTAGCTCGGAGAAGTTTGTTATTACCAATCATCTGAAGCCTTCTACTCTCAACTTGTCAAAGTCATTCTCCATCCAGCTTTGTTCCATTGCTGGCGAGGAGCTGTGATCCCTTGAAGGAGAAGAGGTGCTCTGATTTTTAGAATTTTCAGCTTTTCTGCTCTGGTTTCTCCACATCTTTGTGGTTTTATCTACCTTTGGTCTTTGATGATGGTGACGTACAGTTGGGGTTTTGGTGTGGATGTCCTTCCTGTTTGTTAGTTTTCCTTCTAACAGTCAGGACCCTCAGCTGCAGGTCTGTTGGAGTTTGCTGGAGATCCACTCCAGACCTGTTTGCCTGGTTATCACCAGCGGAGGCTGCAGAACAGCAAATATTGCAGAACGGCAGATGTTGCTGCCTCATCCTTCCTCTGGAAGCTTCGTTTCTGAGGGGCACCCAGCTGTATGAGGTGTCAGTTAGTCCATACTGGGAAGTATCTCCCAGTTAGGCTACTCAGTGGTCAGGGACCCACTTGAGGAGGCAGTCTGTCCATTCTTAGATCTCAAACTCTGTGCTGGGAGAACCACTACTCTCTTCAAAGCTGTCAGATGGGGATGTTTAAGTCTGCAGAAGTTTCTGCTGCCTTCTGTTCAGCTATGCCCTGCCCCCAGAGATGAAGTCTACAGAGGCAGGCAGGCCTCCTTGAGCTGTGGTGGGCTCCACCCAGTTCGAGTTTCCTGGACACTTTGTTTACCTACTCAAGCCTCAGCAATAGTGGACGTCCCTCCCCTAGACTCGCTGCTGCCTTGCAGTTTGATCTCAGACTGCTGTGCTAGCAGTGAGTGAGGCTCCCATGCATGGGATATAATCTCCAGGTGTGCTGTTTGCTAAGGCCATTGGAAAAGTGCAGTATTAGGGTGGGAGTGCCCAATTTTCCAGATACTGTCTGTCATGGCTTCCCTTTGCTAGGAAAGGGAATTACCTGACTCCTTGCACTTCCCAGGTGAGGCGATGCCCTGCCCTGCTCCATGGGCTGCACCCACTGTCTGATGAGCCCCAGTGAGATGAACCCAGTACCTCAGTTGGAAATGCAGAAATCACCTGTCTTCTGTGTCACTCATGCTGGGAGCTGCAGACTGGAGCTGTTCCTGTTCAGCCACCTTGGAACCAAAGCCTTGAAGTCTTTTTATGATAAATTTGACATCTGGTCATTTGTTTTTATTGTACTTTAAGTTTTAGGGTACACGTGCACAACATGCAGGTTAGTTACATATGTATACATGTGCCATGTTTGTGTGCTGCACCCATTAGCTCGTCATTTAACATTAGGTATATTTCCTAATGCTATCCCTCCCCTCTCCCCCCAACCCACAACAGGCCCCAGTGTGTGATGTTCCCCTTCCTGTGTCCATGTGTTCCCATTGTTCAATTCCCACCTATGAGTGAGAACATGTGGTGTTTTGTTTTCTGTCCTTGCGATAGTTTGCTGAGAATGATGGTTTCCAGCTTCATCCATGTCCTTACAAAGGACATGAACTCATCATTTTTTATGGCTGCATAGTATTCCATGGTGTATATGTGCCACATTTTCTTAATTCAGTCTATCATTGTTGGACATTTGGGTTGGTTCCAAGTCTTTGCTATTGTGAATAGTGCCTCAATAAACATACGTGTGCATGTGTCTTTATAGCAGCGTGTTTTATAATCTTTTGGGTATATACCCAGTAATGGGATGGCTGGGTCAAATGGTATTTCTAGTTCTAGATCCCTGAGGAATTGCCACACTGTCTTCCACAATGGCTGAACTAGTTTACGGTCCCACCAACAGTGTAAAAGCGTTCCTATTTCTCCACATCCTCTCCAGCACCTGTTGTTTCCTGACTTTTTAATGATCACCATTCTAACTGGTGTGAGATGGTATCTCATTGTGGTTTTGATTTGCATTTCTCTGATGGTCAGTTATGATGAGCATTTTTTCATGTGTCTTTTGGTTGAATAAATGTCTTCTTTTGAGAAGTGTCTGTTTGTGTCCTTTGCCCACTTTCTGATGGGGTTGTTGGTTTTTTTCTTGTAAATTTGTTTGAGTTCATTGTAGATTCTGGATATTAGCCCTTTGTCAGATGAGTAGATTGCAAAAATTTTCTCCCATTCTGTAGTTTGCCTGTTCATTCTGATGGTAGTTTCTTTTGCTGTGCAGAAGTTCTTTAGTTTAATTAGATCCCATTTTTCAATTTTGGCTTTTGTTGCCATTGCTTTTGGTGTTTTAGACATGAAGTCCTTGCCCATGCCTATGTCCTGAATGGTATTGTCTAGGTTTTCTTCTAGGGTTTTTATGGTTTTAGGTCTAACATGTAAGTCTTTAATCCATCTTGAATTAATTTTTGTATAAGATGTAAGGAAGGGATCCAGTTTCAGCTTTCTACATATGGCTAGCCAGTTTTCCCAGCACCATTTATTAAATAGGGAATCCTTTCCCCATTTCTTGTTTTTGTCAGGTTCGTCACAGATCAGATAGTTGTAGATATGTGGCATTATTTCTGAGGGCTCTGTTCTGTTCCATTGGTCTATATCTCTGTTTTGGTACCAGTACCATGCTGTTTTGGTTACTGTAGCCTTGTAGTATAGTTTGAAGTCAGGTAGCATGATGCCTCCAGCTTTGTTCTTTTTGCTTAGGATTGACTTGGCAATGCAGGCTCTTTTTTGGTCCCATATGAACTTTAAAGTAGTTCTTTCCAATTCTGTGAAGAAAGTCATCGGTAGCTTGATGGGGATGGCATTGAATTTATAAATTACCTTGGGCAGCATGGCCATTTTCATGATATTGATTCTTCCTACCCATGAGCATAGAATGTTCTTCCATTTGTTTGTATCCTCTTTTATTTCATTGAGCAGTGGTTTGTAGTTCTCCTTGAAGAGGTCCTTCACATTCCTTGTAAGTTGGATTCCTAGGTATTTTATTCTCTTTGAAGCAATTGTGAATGGGAGTTCACTCATGATTTGGCTCTCTGTTTGTCTGTTATTGGTGTATAGGAATGCTTGTGATTTTTGCACATTGATTTTGTATCCTGAGACTTTGCTGAAATTGCCTATCAGCTTAAGGAGATTTGGGGCTGAGATGATGGGGTTTTCTAGATATACAATCATGTCATCTGCAAACAGAGAAAATTTGACTTCCTCTTTTCCTAATTGAATATCCTTTATTTCTTTCTCCTGCCTGATTGCCCTGGCCAGAACTTCCAACACTATGTTGAATAGGAGTGGTGGGAGACGGCATTCATGTCTTGTGCCAGTTTTCAAAGGGAATGCTTCCACTTTTTGACCATTCAGTATGATATTGGTTGTGGGTTTGTCATAGATAGCTCTTATTATTTTGAGATACTTCCCATCTGAAGGAAATAGAGGCACAAAAAACCCTTCAAAAAATCAATGAATCCAGGAGCTGGTTTTTGGAAAAGATCAACAAAATTGATAGACCGCTAGCAAGACTAATAAAGAAGAAAAGAGAGAAGAATCAAATAGATGCAATAAAATATGGTAAAGCAGATATCACCACCGATCCCACAGAAATACATACTACCATCAGAGAATACTATAAACACCTCTATGCAAATAAACTAGAAAATCTAGAAGAAATGGATAAATTCCTCGACACATACACCCCCCCAAGACTAAACCAGGAAGAAGTTGAATCTCTGAATAGATCAATAACAGGCTCTGAAATTGACGCAATAATTAATAGCTTACCAACCAAAAAAAGTCCAGGACCAGATGGATTCACAGCCGAATTCTACCAGAGGTACAAGGAGGAGCTGTTACCATCCCTTCTGAAACTATTCCAATCAATAGAAAAAGAGGGAATCCTCCCTAACTCATTTTATGAGGCCAGCATCATCCTGATACCAAAGCCTGGCAGAGACACAACAAAAGAAGAGAATTTTAGACCAATATCTCTGATGAACATCGATGCAAAAATCCTCAATAAAATACTGGCAAACTGAATCCAGCAGCACATCAAAAAGCTTATCCACCATGATCAAGTTGGCTTCATCCCTGTGATGCAAGGCTGGTTCAACATATGCAAATCAATAAACATAATCCATCATATAAACAGAACCAATGACAAAAACCACGATTATCTCACTAGATGCAGAAAAGGCCTTTGACAAAATTCAACAACCCTTCATGCTAAGGACATCTGGTCATTCTCACAAGCAGTTTCTGTTACTCGTTTTTTGTTCTGGTGTATGTGTTATAGTTTTATGTTTGCTTTGCATGTTTTAATTTTTTGTAAACTGGACATTTTAAGTAACATATTGTAGCAACTCTGCATATTGATCTTTCCCCCTTTGGGGATTTTAAATTATTTTCTTGTTTATTTTTTTGATAACTGGCTGGATTGTTTTAATGAAGTGTATTGTCTCCCACCTCCCCCAGTATGAAGCTTCTGATGTCACTCCTTGGGTGCTAGGGGGCAGCCTTGGATATGACTATAGTCACCCTGGGATGATAGTGGCTTTGGAAGGACTCACTTTGACTGTGTCTTTACCCAGCCACCCCAGCAGACAATCACCACTAATTTCCAGCTCATTACTTCTTCATTGTTTTTAAAAAAATTTCTTTGAACATAGGTGGGAGTAAACTGATCCAATGAATTTGGAGTCCCTTTGAAGGGATAGTTATTGAGGTCAATGTGTGAGATTTGTTCTGACCCTAGGAGGTCCTCTCACTTGTCTTTCTCCCTGACTCTTTCTAGCAAACTAACTGGCCTGTAGTTTAGCATATATCTCCAGTGATTCTGCCAATCTCCTTTCAATTGCCTTTTACCACAACTTGCATTGTTTTTGAGGGGTGTCCTTAGGCTTGAAGTCCATACCACGTTACAAATGATGTGTTTCTTTGAAAAAAGATTCAGAGCTCTTTTTTATGTCTTGCTGCTTCCCCTAGGCAAAAATCTGTCATCCATGGCTCTGAAGCTGAGAGTTGAAACAATGGTACACTTCTCTCTGCAGGAGAGAAGTTTTGTTTGCCTCTCCTGGCTTGGATTTGTGAACTACAAATGAGCCAGGGTGAGGGTAATCTAAACCGCAGTATTCCCAGCACATCACACTTGTGGTAGAGCTTCCAACCCATGAGTGGGGAGTGGGAAGAGGCAGGGACAACATTCAACTTCTCAGCTACGCTCACCTGGAAGGGAGCCTTAAAACAGCTAGCTGAAGGCAAAATGAGAGATGCTGATGTCCTGTCCATCCCAAGAAGATAGTTTTCTGACTGGGGGCTGGGGGAAGATGCACACGTCTACAGTGGAGTTTCCATTTTGCTGAGCTGAGAGGAAGAAGGGTGAGAGCAGCTGGTTCAAATTCCAGAGACTCTTGCTGTTGTTACTGAATTTTAGTAGATTTTCTTGAGTAACTGATTTTTCATCTGTCGTATGCTCTTAATATCATTTCCAGAAGTGTTAAATGATTGGATAGTTTTTATGATTTTCATCAGTTTCAAAGGGGAATGAGAATACAGTTTCTTATGCTATCATGACAAAGTGTAACTCAAAGAAGGATACTTTCTTAAAAGAGCAGCTACAAAATTTCTACAGTTGACATCATACTTAATGGTGAAAAACTGAATGCTTTCTCTCTAACATGAGGCATAAGGAAGATGTAATCTCTCACAGTTCTTATTCAATCTCATAATGGAAGCCAGTGCAATAAGGCAAGAAAAATAAATAAAAGGCATATAGACTGAAAAGGAAGAAACAGAACACCTGTATTTGTATACAATACAATTATGTATGTAGAAAATCCCAGATAATTTACAAAAAAAGCTTCTAGCAAAATTTAGCAAGGCTGTAGAATACAAGCTCAATATATAAAAACCAAATATATTTCTTTATACCAGCAATGTAGAATTGAAATTCAAAATTTAAAACAGATTAATCACAGTACAAAACATAAAATACTTAGGTGTAAATCTAACAAAATATGTATAGGATCTGTATGCTGAAAAATATAAAACACTGGGGAAGAAATAAAAGAAGACCTAAATAAGTGGAGAGATATCCATTATCACAAATTAGAAGATTCAGTATTGTTAAGATGTTAATCCTCCATAAATTGATCTAGAGATTAACTCCAACCCTATTTAAAATCCCAGCTTTTAAAAATACATATTAACAAGTTGTTCCTAAAATTTATATGGAAAGGCAAAGAAACTAGAAGAGCCAAAACAATTGTGAAAAGAACAAATCTGGAGGACTCACACTACCTGATTTCAAGACTTACTATAGAGCTACAGTAATCAAGACAACTATGGATAAAATAATAGTCAATGGAACAACGGAATTGAATAGAGTCCAGAAATAGACCTACAAAATGTCTTCGACAAAGATACAAAAGAAATTCAATGGAGAAGGAATAATCTTTTCAAGAAATTGTGTTTGATTGGACTTTCCTATGCAAAGAGGTGAACCTTGATCCAGACATTACATTTCATAGAAAACAAACAAACAAAAAACAAACCTGAAAATGAATTACAGATATAAATGTAAAATGTGAAACTATAAAACTTCTATAAGAAAACATGGGACAATATCTTCAAGACTGTGAATTAGGCGAAGTTTTAGATATGACACTAAAATAAGGATCCGTAAAAAAAAAAAATCGGACTTTATTAACATTAAAAACTGTTGCTCTGGAATAGTCATGTTAAGAGAATAAAAACAAGACAAACATTGGGATAAAATATCTGCAAATTCTTTATGACAAAGAATTTATGTCCTATATACATAAGTAACTTTTAAAGTTCAACAAGACACTAAATAACCCAGTTTTTAAAATGAGAAAAGGATGTAAATAGATACCTTGCCAAAGAAGATATACAGATAGCAAATAGGCAGATGAAAAGATTCCCAATGTCCACTAGTCATTAGGAAAGTACAAATTAAAATTATAACAAGATATCACTATAATCCTATTAGAATGGCTAAAATTAAAAAAATCTGACAATACTAAGTGTTGACAAGGATGTAGAGTGACTTTAACTCTAATGTACTGCTCTTGGGACTGGTAAATATTACAATCATTGTGGAAGACACTTTGGAAGTTTCTTATACAGTTTACTATAACCAGCAATCCCACTCTTACTAAGTAAAATCTTATGTTCACATAAAAACCTGTATGCAAATTTTAATAGCAACTTTATTCATAACAGCCCCAAACTGAAAACAACACAGATGTCCTTCAACCAAGGAAGAGATAAACAAACTGGGGTGCTTCCTTGCAATGGCATACCACTCAGTAATGTAAAGGAGCAAACTATCTGTATTAGTCAGGGCTCTCTAGAGGGACAGAACTAATAGGATAGATAGGTAAAGGGAAGTTTATTAAGGAGTATTGACTCACACAATCACAAAGTGAGGTCCCACAATAGGCTGACTGCAAGCTGAGGCACTAGGGAGCCAGTCCAAGTACCAAAGCTGAAGAAATTGGAGTCCGATGTTTGAAGGCAGGAAACATGCAGCATGGGAGAAAGATGTAGGCTGGGAGACTCAGCCAGTCTAGTCTTTTCATGTTCTTCTGCCACTTTTATTCTAGCTGTGCTGGCAGCTGATTATGTTGTGCCCACCCAGATTAACGGTGGATCTGCCTTTCGCAGTCCACTGACTCAAATGTTAATCTCCTTTGGCAACACTCTCACAGACACACCCAGGGCCAATACTTACAGCCTTCAATCCAATCAAGTTAACACTCAATATTAACCATCACACTACTGATACACACAGAAACATAGATGACTATTACATACGTTGTGCTAAGTGAAAGAAGACAGAATCAAAAGATTTCATATTTGATGACACCATTTATATGACATTTTGAAAAGGGCAGAACAATAGGGGTGGAGTCAGGAGTAGGAGTTGGAGGAAAAGATGGATTACAAAGGGTCTGCATGAGGAAATTTTGGGGTAGTGGGATGTATCATGACTGTGGTGGTGAATACCCGATGAGTTATTTTGTCAAAACTCGTAGAGCTCATCACCGAGTTTAAGTTAAAAAGCAAAAACAGGATGTGGGGGAGACAAAAAATGAAATGCAAACTGCGACAAACGAACCTAACTGTACTACAGATGAATGACATAAGCACACTAAAAAAGTGGGAAAGAAAAAAAAGTGAACCTAAGTTACCTTGTAAAATATTCAATGTTTCACTAGATAATGTAAAGATAAAGAGAAAAAGAATTGCACATGAATGCAGTACTCTGGTTAGTAAATTTGTTTCTCATGGGAGTGCGAGTTTGCAATTCCGTAACTACATTATGTGTATAGAAAAGTTGAACAGATAAGTAAGTGTATTTTAGATAATACAGGCCAGATTTCTCACTGTTGGAAAAAGAAATTACAATTAAGGAAAGGAGAAGGCTAGAATGAACCCTGCATTGATGAATTGGAATGAGAGGTATCAGTATGAATTTACTTAAAAACAACAAACACATGGGTGGATGGATGGATGGATGGGTAGATAGATAGATAGACAGACAGATACAGACATAAATACAAGTATGTGTATACGCATGGAGAAGAATACATTATATATTTCTAAGTTCTGTTTGCTGAGGTGGCCTAGAAGCAATGACACCCTAGTGACAATGGGTACACCTAATGCTCTAAATTTGGTTTCTAAGTATCATTCTTCAATAAAAGGAACCAGAGCATCTTTTAGAAGTGTTTGATTCTAGTATGGGGTAGGGATAATACAAGATGAACCTGGAGCATCTTGTAGTGCCAGAAAGTCAGAAATTGCTTAAAAAAGAAGAGAGCATTTTGAAAAGGCCCAAGAGCCAACCTCAAAGAGGCCCCAATGGCCAATACTCAAACAACTTGAGCAACAAAATAAATAGTGACACTATTCAGATATAACCCAATAAAATACATATCTATGTGTCCGTACTGGTATAAGTAAACAATTGAATATACAAATAAATAGAGAGAAGGTATAACTGTTCCTTACAGAAGAATCCTGGTTACTGTAAGTAAAAGAAAAGAAGGAAATAGAAATCATATTAAACACAGTAATAATTGTTGCAGATAAGATGCACTGATGCATGTTAAAATTAGGTTAGAAGTTTGAGTAGATACAGAATATTTGCACAGTTTTAAAGTATCTCCCCCAAGATATGTATTAATAACAAAAGGAAAAATCATGACTTTCAAGTAGAGAAACTTGGAGGACATCATTCAAAGTAAAAAAGATGGCCAGGTGCAGTGGCTTACACCTGTAACCGCAGCACTTTGGGAGGCCGAGGCAGATGGATCACCTGAGGTCAGGAGTTTGAGTCCAGTCTGGCTAAAATGGTGAAACCCCATCTCTACTAAAAATACAGAAATTAGTTGGGTGTGGTGGCAGGCGCCTATAATCCCAGCTACTTGAGAGGCTGAGACAGGTGAATTTCTTGAACCTGGGAGGCACAGGTTGCAGTGAGCTGAGATTGCGCCATTGCACTCCAGTCTGGGCAACAAGAGTAAAACTCTGTCTAAAAAAAACAAAACAAAACAAAACAAACAAACAAACAAACAAAAAACCACCGAAGTAATAAAGATTAACATTGCTGGGTGTGGTGGCTCATATCTATAAAACGAGCACTTTGGCAGGCCAAGGTGGGAGGATTACTTGAGCCCAGTAGTTTGAGACCTGCCTGGGCTACAGAGTGAGACTCTGATTCTACAGCTAAACAACAACAACAACAAAAATATCTGGGCATGGTGGCGTGCGCCTGGAACCCCAGCTACTTGGGAGGCTAAGGCGGGAGGATTGCTCGAGCTTAGGAGTTTGAGGCTGTAGTGAGCTGTGATTACACTGGAGCCTGGGAAACAGAACAAGATCCTGTCTCAAAGAATAAAACAAAACAAAAGATTAACATCACTGAGAGAAAGACATATCAATATCATGAAAACCCTAATCCAATGTGCTGAGAAGGACACATCATTTCTTTAGGTGGCAATGAGGCTGTAGTCTCCACTGCCAAAAACTCACTGAGTGGTTGTGGACTCACTGCCACTCTCTGGGCCTCAGTCTCCTCATACGTATTGAAGAATTGGGGTAGATAAAGGAGAGGTTTTCAAATAAGTTCATTTGATCCTCTGTTTTTGCCAAGGAGTCTTTTCCTCTCAAATAAAAACATAGGACGGAGTGGTTCTGAATCTACATAAAAATGTGTAGCCTGGCTGGATGAGGTGGCTCACGTCTGTAATCTCAGCACTTTGGGAGGCTGAGGCAGGGGGACTGCTTGAGGCCAGAAGTTTGAGACCAGCCTGGGCGACATAGTGAGACTCTGTCTCTGTTAAAAAAAAACAACAAAAACACAAAAATTGGCTGGGCACAGTGACTCACACCTGTAATCCCAGAACTGTGGGAGGCCGAGGCAGGCAGATCAACTGAGCTTAGCAGTTCGAGATCACCCTGGGGAACATGGTGAAACCCGATCTCTATTAAAATACAAAAAAATTAGCCAGTCGTGGTGGTGAGCACCTGTAGTCCCAGCTACTTGAGAGGCTGAGGCATGAGAATTGCTTGAGCCTGGGAGGCGGAGGTTGCAGTGATCTGAGATCATGTCACTGCACTCCAGTTTGGGCTACAGAGTGAGACTCCATGTCAAAAAAAAATTTTTTTTTTTAATTAGCGGAGCATGGTGGCATGCACCTGTAGTCCCAGCTACTCGGGAGGCTGCGGTGGGAGGATCCCTTGAGCCCAGGAGGTCAAAGTTACAGTGAGCTATGATTGTGCCACTGGACTCCAGCCAGGACAGCAGAGAGATTTTGTCTCACAATAAATAAATAAAAAAGCATAACCTAAAGATAACAAGAAGGAATATCAAACAAACCCAACTGAGGCACAGTTTAAAATATACTTGATCAGTGCTTTCTAAAATGTCAGGGTCATGAAGGACCTTGGAAAGACTGAGGAACTGTCACCCATTGAGGGAGACAAAGGAGGCGTGATGACCTAATGATCTTGGTTGGCCCAGCTCAGATAATTGTAATTGGTCATACAAGATACTAAGCTCAGGGGAATTTTTGCATCTCTTCTGTAAGGCTATGATTATTTCAAAATAAAAAATTAAAAATACAACAAAAAGTAAAGAGAGAGGGAGAGATGGAGGTGTGAGTACAAAGAGAACCAAAAAGAAAAGTGGTTTTGGGGGCTCTATCTCAAAAAGAACTGTGGGCCTGGTTGTTGGCAAGTGGAGTTGATGAGAGGCAAGTAGATAAGAAGCTGATCTGTGTAATCCCAACACTTTGGGAGGCCGAGGCGGGCAGATCACGAGGTCAGGAGATTGAGACCATCCTGGCTAACACGGTGAAACCCCGTCTCTACTAAAAATACAAAAAATTAGCCAGGCGTGGTGGCGGGTGCCTGTAGTCCCAGCTACTCCGGAGGTTGAGGCAGGAGAATGGCATGAACCTGGGAGGCTGAGCTTGCAGTGAGCCGAGACTGCACCACTGCACTCCAGCCTGGGCGACAGAGCAAGACACCGTCTCAAAAAAAAAAAAAAAAAAAAAAAAGAAGCTGATCTGTTCTGAGTGAATTATAGTGCCAAAAGTATTGTCAGCCTGTGCTGTTAAGAGAGACTGACTGAGTCTTAAAGTCACCCTTGGGCTCCCAGTGCTGTATGGGTAGGAAGCAGCTGGACAACACTGGCCAGTCCTCCGGGAGGCCATAGTCCCAGCACATGCCTCAGATAAGCCAGAGAAGAATCTTCCAGATGACAGAGCCAGGGTCAGGGAGCTACTGCCTTGGAGCAGAATCAGAGCCCAATCAGAGGAAAAGATTGTAGGGTACTGAGCCGCTAAAATGACTTGCTGGCAGGATTTTGGGATAGCTGTGCACAGTTGTTGCAGGTAAGATGCACTTCTGGGCTGGGTGCAGTGGCTCATGCCTGTAATCCCAGCACTTTGGGAGGCCGAGGCGAGCGGATCACGAGGCCAAGAGATCGAGACCAGCCTGGCCAACATGGTGAAACCCCGTCTCTACTAAAAATACACAAATTAGCTGGGCGTGGTGGTCTGCGCCTGTAATCCCAGTTACTCAGGAGGCTGAGGCAGGAGAATGGCTTGAACCCGGGAGGCGGAGGTTGCAGTGAGCTGAGATCAGACCACTGCACTCTAGCCCAGGCAACAGAGCAAAACTCCGTCTCAAAAAAAAAAAAAAAAAAAAAGGAAAAAGATGCACTTCTGTGACTTCTCTTTGCCCTGCCTCTGAATGGGAGTGCTTACTGAAGGTGTCTAGTCTCTGTTCCACCATTCTAGAGCAGTTGCACATTGGGGTGGGCAGTCCAATCCCTTGGCTTATAGCTTCAAGTCTCTAGAGCAAGAGGAAATCCATTAAACTGGGGCGGAAGTGTCTGATACGTGTGAGAAGCAAAACATTTAATGACGATAAGTGCAGTCTTTGCTAGTGCTTAGCACTGCACGTTTCTACATCTGCTTGTCCTCCTTCCAGACACACAGTACGATTGCACTTCCTACCCCCTGGAAGTGAAGCACGGCCACCTGACTTGCTTTGGCCAAAGAAGGTAAACATTATGGCTTCTGAGTGGAAGTATTTAGTTAGTATTTAGTTACAAGACTTCCCAATGCTCTCCCCGCCACTGTCACCGTGATGGTCCAGAAGGTGACAGCTCCTCATCTCGGAAGCCAAAGTAAGGACAACAAAAAGCAGAGCCCTCACTGATCTGAGATCAACATGTCATCTAAATGTTTGGTTTTGGTTGTTTAGGTTGGGGACTGGTTGTCACCATGGCCCATCCTGATGGAACTCAGTAGTCAAGGGGAGAATGTATGCCAGGCGGGGAAACCAGAGATGCCCAGCACCCCCAAGAAAGTCAGATTTCCTTAAGCCCAGTCTGGGATGTGTCACCTGGCTGCTCTGGCAAGGTAATGTGGTTTGATAGCTGTTTAGCTATTGTTGTAATGTTGTAACGTATTTCAATGGCCATTTTTCTTTTCCTTTTTCTTTTAAGATGGAGACTAGCTTTGTCACCCAGGCTGGAGTGCAGTGGCAGAATCTCAGCAATAGCTGTTTTTCTGTTCTTGAGTTGGGAGAGACTTAGCTCTGTGAGGCTCAGGAGAAGAGGCCTGGTTCTAAGAAAGGTTGGCCAGGCCTTTTCTTCCACAGCCATTTTGCTTTTAAATTCAGCCTTCCGGGCATGTAAGAACAACCATAAGAGCTTCCTAATCTGTCAGGAAAGGAAAGGACCGCTGCAGTGGCTGGAAAGTGGTGCACACAGCCATGCGGGTCATCGGCCTTCGCATATTGTTTCCGCTGAGTAGTCCTGAGTACAGAGCCCAGAAACCTGGTTTGAGTCCTCACTGTCCACAAATTCACTGAGTGGTCTGGGACTGACTCCATGTGCATATCCTGTACTTTGGGAAAAAATGAGTGAGAGTTTTGAAGTCAAACTGCTTTGGGTTCAAATTCCTCAATCTGCTGTGACCTTAAATGAAGAACCTTAAGTCCTGTCTGCTTCCATTTTCTCATCTGTAATGTGGACTTCCTAGAATAACAGGAACTGGCCAGTAGAACTGGGAGAAGTGAGTGACTAAATGGATGAAAGGCCTGAACCCGGCTCCTGGCAAGGAGAATGCGTTGATGGTCAGTAGCATCTTCATCATCTTCATCATCATCATCACTACCCTGACCAGATGGGGGTATTTCACAGTCTTTTTGTTTGTTTGTTGGTTTTTGAGATGGGGTCTTGCTCTGTCATCCAGACTGGAGTGCAGTGGCACGATCTCGGCTCACTGAAACCTCTGCCTCCTGAGTTCAAGCGATTCTCCTGCCTCAGCTCTCAAGTAGCTGGGGTTGCAGATGCCTGCCACCATGCCCAGCTAATTTTTGTATTTTTAATAAAGATGGGATTTCACCATGTTGGCCAGGCTGGTCTCAAACTCCTGACCTCAGGCGATCCGCCCGCCTCGGCCTCCCAAAGTGCTGGGATTACAGGCATGCACCACCGTGCCCAGCCTGTTTCACAGTCTGGTGTGAATATAAGATGCAGATGGCTCTGAGTAACTTGTTCCCAATCACCACCCCACCTACCCCGTGTGCCTCAGAGTTCCCTGTGCCTCAGAGTTCCTCGTGTGCCTCAGAGTTCCCTGTGCCTCAGAGTTGCTTGCTCAGGACCAGCACCAAAAAGGAAATTGACAAATATGTGGTGGATTGAATTGGTTAAATGGCTGATCTCCAAGGTGTGTCCCAAACAAAACCAACAACTTCCCAAGCTGGTCTCATTCAACAATGTTGCTGATGATAGTGGGTTGCAACCCTGTGGTAGTGTTCATAAAATTCCAACACAAGTAGTTCCAAAAATGAAAAATACACCACCAAATGCCAACACCACCACCAAAACCAATGGCAAATACCACCCCCCTTTTTTTTTTGAGATGGAGTTTTGCTCTTGTTGCCCAGGCTGGAGTGCAATGGCACTATGTCAGCTCACTGCAACCTCCACCTCCCAGGTTCCAGCAACTCTCCATCCTCACCCTCCCAAGTAGCTAGGAATACAAGCACCCGCCACCACACCCAGATAATTTTTGTATTTTTAGTAGAGATGGGGGTTTCACCACATTGGCCAGGCTGGTCTCCAACTCCTGACCTCAGGTGATCTGGCTGCCTAGGCCTCCCAAAGTGCTGAGATTACAGGTGTGAGCCACCACGCCCCACCAGCAAATACCCTTTACCCTCATCTGATCTACATATGAGTGAACAATCAATTGATCTGCTGTATTTCCCACAGCAGATCATTATTCTCATCAGAGTATAGACATAATCCAGGAGTGCTGTGTTTCAGTGTGGCCCCGAAGGAGTTAAGTGAAATAAAGAATATTATCAATATTGTATCAGTCACAGATGAGAAACTGCATACCAGGATCAGTGTAATTCATTCATTGGTTTATGGACACCGGGTCCTCCAGGGACTGTCACAAATCCACTTGATGTTCCTGAGTGAGAGATTTAGCATTTGGATCTTTGATTTAGCTGAAAGATGTGTAAAAACTCATGCAGTCAGACAACTCCCTACAGGCGATTCATCTGTGTTGGCTTTTACGTAACAGTTATTCCAATCAAGTGTCAGCAGTAACTTAAGCTCTGTAACTTGCCTCTGAATTCACATTTGTGAGACACTGGGACATGAAGAAACAGTGGCAGGGACAAGAAGGCCCTTCTGGGAGAAGGAAGCCTTCTTGCTCTTTTTGTTTCTTTGGAAGTGGCAGACACACCTGGGGAGTTAGTGTTCTGAGGGAGGAGGCAGCCTCTGGCTTCTGAGGTTTTGGTTTTGCATGAGGTCTTGTGTTTCTTGTGCAGAGTGCCAGGTTGGGATGGTGGGGGGAGAGCATGATTCCTGGGAGACAGGGGCACTGAGGGTCCTCAGAGCAGCTGTTGGGGTCTTACAGGAACCTCAGGTCCACAGCTGCTCCCTGGCTAGCTCAGCAGGGACGGAAGATCTGAAGACCTGCATCTGATTGGTTAACCCAGGTGAGAGGCATAACTCTGCGGTTATGACCGTATGGATAGTGCTTAGCGGTTTCTTCTGCCAGAATTTCTCCTGTGTCCCTCACCACAGAGGCTTCTGTCCTGCACTAAGTCTCTTTGATTTCTCATCACCTGTGTCAAAAGTGAAGGGAGGAGAGAAGGCCAAGGATTGCTTGTCTCAGTGCCTCCAGCGAGAGTAAAAGTGCAAGTGGAGGCTGGCTGTGGTGGCTCACGCTTGTAATCCCAGCACTTTAGGAGGCTGAGGCAGGAGGATCACTTGAGGTCAGGAGTTCGAGACCAGCCTGGCCAAGAAGGCCAAACCACATCTCTACTAAAAATACAAAAATTAGTCAGGTGTGGTGGTGCACACCTATAACCCCAGCTACTCGGGAGGCTGAGGCAGGAGAATCGCTGGAACGCAGGAGGTGGAGGTTGCAGTGAGCCGAGATCATGCCATTGCACTCCAGCCTGGGCGACAAGGTGAGACTCTATCTCAAAAAAAAAAAGGCCGGGCGCACGGTGACTCATGTCTGTAATCCCAGCACTTTGGGAGGCTGAGGTGGGCAGATCATGAGGCCAGGAGATCAAGACCATCCTTGCCAGCATGGTGAAACACCATCTGTACTAAAAATACAAAAACTAGCTGGGCATGGTGGTGCATGCCTGTTATCCCAGCTACTCAGGAGGCTGAGGCAGGAGAATTGCTTGAACCAGGGAGTCAGAGGTTGCAGTGAGCAGAGATCGCCCCACTGCACTCCAGCTTGGCGACAGAGCAAGACTCCGTCTCAAGAAAAAAAAAAGTGCAAGTGGACTGTTCTGTGGATAATTTAAGATAGATAAATAAAGCAATGCAATGGCCTATCCACATGAAGGGGCCTCCAATATCACTGTTATTAACAGATGATGTTTAAGATGTGCTTGGTGAGTGCTGGCCCGTGTTGGAGAAAGCCCTTCCGAGAATAAAGCATTCATTCCTCAAGCAAACTTGAAAAGAAAGCTCATGAACCATCCCCATTTTATAGAGAAGGAAACTAAGGTGTAGAGTGGTTCATAAATTGAGTAAGGTCATACGGCTGGTAAAATGGCAGAGCTGGACTTCGGGACCGACTCTGTTGACCTCCGATGCGATGCTCACAACCACTGTGTTAGCTCAGTTTTGTAGCATGGTGGAGAGCTATGCCATCTCACCCATCACTTGTTGAGGGTGTTTGCAGGCTGGTGAAGGGGCAGTCAGGCATTTCACCGGGTGGAGAGTGGGGGCGGCTTTCCAGCTTCCTGAGGAAGCAATTAACAGGCAGTGCAGCTGTGATTATATTACAGGTACCAGAGGAGGAACCTGTGGAGACATCTCCAAGCAAGGAAACTGGCACAAGGACCCCATCATGCTGGGCTCTGAGCTGGAGGGTCCAGAGTAAGGTGTTGCCAAATCCCACATTCAAGTTCCCTCTCACAGTCAATGCTTGCCTTCTAGCCAGAGAAGAACTGGCGGTGAGAAGCAGACCCACTGAGGCAGTACAAGAAATTAGCCAGGCAGATGACAGCTCTGAAGGAAATTACACAGAAGGCAGCACAGAAAGAGCTGGAAAACACAAGGCACTGAGATGCCTGCAGGATGAAGCGAAGGTCTTTTTGCTGTTGTTTGTTTGGTTTTTCGATTTTTTTTTTGAGATAGAGTTTTGCTCTTATCAACAGGCTGGAGTGCAATGGCACAATCTTGGCTCACTGCAACATCCGCCTCCTGGATTCAAGCGATTCTCCTGCCTCAGCCTCCCAAGTAGCTGGGATTACAGGCACCCAACACCACACCTGACTAATTTTTGTATTTTTAGTAGAAACGGGGTTTCACCATGTTGACCAGTCTGGTCTCGAACTCCTGACCTCAGGTGATCTGCCTTGGCCTCCCAAAGTGTTGGGATTACAGGCGTGAGCCAGCGTGCCCGGCCCAAAGGTCCCTTCTTAATAGAGGTTCTAGAAGGATGGAATGGAGAGGAGATGAAAGTGGCAATTTCTGGAGAGATTATGGATAAGAATTTTCCAGACTTGATGAAAGACATGAATCTTCAGAATCAAGAATCACAAAGAGTTCCAAGCAGGAGATGAAAAATAATAAATCCACAACAGGATACATCACAGTAAAACAACAACAACAACGACAAAAAAAAAAAAAAAGAGAAAAACATTAGCCTAGGTCAAAAGGGTATTTATTAAAGAGGCACGAGGGAGTCTTCGGGGCTCTGGGGCATTGCCAGGCAGCTGCTGGGACCTCAGTAGACTCTGTGACCAGTGGCACAGTGCTTCCTCTGCAGTGTTGTGTTTTCTGTTTCCTACTCTACCCTGGGACTTGAGGGTGTGCAAGACTGAGCAGCCAACACCTACAGGGGAAGGCTGGAATGAAACCCAGCAAGAAAAGGTCCCTCCATCCTTGGTGGTGGTTCTGCCAGCCTCACCCACACCTTTGATCCAGAGGAGGTGGAGCGGAAAGGGACAGGTCTCAGCCACAGCAGACTTGCATGCATTTACCACTTACCCTTTGAGGAAGAGAGCCGGGAGTGGTCCAGGAAAGAAGTCTCCTTTTTCTTGTCAAATACCCATTAGGTGAGATGGTTGTGTAAAGCTCCTGGCACATAGTACATGCTCAGTAAAGCCGAGAGAGCCGTTTGCTTGAGAGCAGGTACTGTGCACCAGCAGTCTCTATGTGTGACAGTCAGTTCTCACCAGGAGCTGCTTGAGAGGGAGGTAGTACCATCCCTATCTTACAGAGATTGTCTCCTTGCTAGTGAAGCCCACAGAGGTACCAGAACATGAACTCAGGCAGTCCAGTTTCAGAGTGGTCATGAAATTTAACTTTTTTTTTAAAATAAATGGAGTCTGTTCTGTCACCCAGCTGGAGTGAGGTAGCATGGTCATAGCTCACTGCAGCCTCAAACTCTTGAGATCAAACAGTCCTCCTGCCTTACCCTCCCAAGTAGATATGATTACAGGTGCATACCACCACACTTGTTTACTTTATTTGTAGAGATGGGGTCTTGCTACATTGGCCAGGCTGGTCTCAAACTCCAGGCTTCAAGTGATCCTCCACACCTTGGCCTTCCAAAGTGCTGAGGTTACAGGCATGAGCCACTGCACCCACATGAAATTTTAAATATTTTCTAAAGGAACCACAGAGCTGTCAAACTGTGGAATAGGGTAAGTGCATAAAATGACATTTTGGAAAAATGAATGGGGACGTTTTAATTTTACATCCCCAGAATTCAACCCAGCCATGTGTAGGGAACACCTACCGTGTGTATAATCTGCTTTCAATCCGAGGGAGTGACTTCGGGCACAGCTTGTCCACAAGGTCAGCAAGTGGCAGGGGTGAGGGGGTAGTGAAAGTGAGCGCTCTCGTGCGATGGGGAAGCCCAGAGTCCTGGGTCCTGCGTGCATTTATCTCCTCTGCTGGCCCCGGGGAGCTGGGGACAGCTCATATGCAGTGGCTTCCTCAGGCTCCAGTGTTTTAAGAGCCCTGGCTTGAAGCAGTTCCATTTGGGAGAGTTTCTCCCTAGCATTTGGTATGGAATTATTACCAAATGCTAGAGAGGAACCCTGCCAAATGCTGTATATCAGCTAAAACCCACACTCCTAAACAATGAAATATTTATAATAAAAACAGACCCCGGAGAGGGGCACGGGCTGGGGCGCTCAGCTGCTGAGGGGCTCATGGCTCAGGTGTTCTGAGTGGGTCTTGCCTGCTGGTACAGGTATTGCCCTCAGGGCAGCACGCGCCAGGCGGTGCGGGGTGTAGCTGGACGAGGTCTAGCTCAGGAAGAGAGGAGAAGCTGTGGGCCTTGCCATCGCCTCAAGCCCCAGAAGACACAGCTGAGCTTCTTCCTCCCTAGAAGCCCTCCTCCCCTCCTCGGACAGTGCTCGGCATTCAGCAGGCACTCAATAAATGCTGCCTGCCCGCAAGCGTGGATACTTCCAGTAACAGCAAAACCTTGCTCATCAGGAACTCACAGGGAATGGGATCCAGACAGCTGAGTTTTCGAGAGAGAGCCGTAAATTATTTTCATGTAACATTTTCAGATGGAAATATCTCTAAGATGCGGTGAACATTTCCCTTCCTTCTTGCTTGGAGAATGTGGAACACCATTAACCTTTCTGTAATGGCTCAGGGTTGCCGCTGTGAACCTCCGCTGCTGAGCGGGAGGTAATGCAGCCCTCGGGGCTTGCGAGGTGTGCTGGGGTGTTTGCCCTCTGCTAATGGCCTCTGTTCTCGGAGCTTCCTTCAGTCTCACGGCCGATTTCCTAGAGATTTTTGAGTTCTTCCCTCGCCATCAGGCCTCTAGTTGTCACTGTCATCGGTGTGGTCATCTCTCCCTTCCTAAATTGCCATTTCTAAGTGGCTGTGGACTAGAAACCAGAACTCTAGGCTTATGAGAGTGACTGTGAAGTCAGCATTCGTCTGCTTTGATGAAGCATCTGATAGGCCTGAGTTAAGGGCAGAAACTTCAGGCTTTGCAGCCCCTGTGCCGACCATGGAGAGTCATTCTTGTGTTTCTCCTTGATTTACAGCCACAGTTCGGAAAAGGGAGGCTACAGCTTGAGAGGTAGCTGCTCTTCATCTGAGTTGCACAGAAAACCCTGAACACACTTATCACCCATCTCTAAATCCCCTACGGACACCAGAGCTTGCAAACTGTTTCAAGAGAACCACACTGCTTATGATCTTCACCTTTTAACAATAAACAAAGCACATTGACTATTGCTTCCCTGTTTGGAAGATCAGGAAAGTGAGGCTGAGGAAGAGATCACAGGAGACTGATTCTATAGCTTGGAGCCACCCTTAGGTGGCGATTTGGTTAGAGCCTGAACAAGTCCACATCCCAGGAGGAACAAGATGCATGGGTAAGTGGTGCCTGAGGGTGTCTGAAACAGAGGGCATTTACAGCGGTATGGGCGGGGCTGAGGGAACCGCAGTGAATGGAGAGGCTCAGGGGCCAGCAACTCGGGAGGTCATTCTATCCCTCTTTGTGTCCCCAGTTATGAGCACAGGGACTCCATATATGGCAAGGGGAGGGGACAGAGTCCTAGGACATGGAGTTCCACGAGGGGGCAGCCCACAGGAGTGAGGGGGTAGCCAGAGGAGCCCAGACATTCCCATACCATGGCCTGCTGGGGGTTAGGTGGGGGACCCCACACTCTCTTTCCTCCGGCCCTCCAGCCTCTTGCTGGTACCTCCCATTGCTGCACTGATCTTCATGATCATGCCAGAGGACAAAGGAGTTTGGGGATGGAGTCTGCAGACATCCAAGCGGCTCGGCCTCCCGGGGCCCAGCGTGGGGCACAGGAGGAGGGAAAGTAGATCAGGATGTACGCGGAAGAATCAGCACAGAGCCTGACATCAGTGAGGTTGTCCCACAGCAGCACAGGCTCTGCAGATGTTTCCCTACGGCTTGCCAGCTCTGCCCACGAGCACTCGTCCTGCCAGGTGGGATGGCTCGGCTATTGGTGAACCTGCAGGCTTGGCAGGGCCTCTGAGACACGTGCCTTATCTCCACGGCAGAGAGGTAAATTGTGCGTAAGTCCTGCTGTAAGCCTTCTAGACCAAGCTGGCTGCTCCTCACCCCTTCTTCCTTTCCAACTTAGCCCTGCTTAGCTGGAAAGATCGGGCAGGAGGAGGGCAGGGTGGAGCAGTGGGAAGTGCACACACGAGCCTGGAAAACAGGCTCCTGGACCTAGCCAGGCCCAACTCTTCCTTGCATATCTTCCCTGAGCTCTCAGTTTCTGCATCAGTAAAGTCGAATAATCCATCCCCAGGCTTAGTTGTTGTGAGGGGGAAGGAGAAGGAAGGTGAGGGAGCCCCTGATCAATTCTAAGGGACTGTGCAAGGGAGAGATGCTGAGTTTGAGGTTCTCATTGCCTGAGGAAGGATTTTTTTTTTTTTAGATGGAGTCTTGCTCTGTCGCCCAGGCTGGAGTGCAGTGGCACAATCTTGGCTCACTGCAACCTCCGTCCCCCAATTCAAGTGATTCTCCTGCCTCAGCCTCCTGAGTAGCTGGAATTACAGGTGTGTGCCACCATGCCCAGCTAATTTTTGTATTTTTAGTAGAGATGAGGTTTCACCATGTTGGCCAGGCTGGTCTCAAACTCCTGACCTCAAATGATCCACCCGCCTCAACCTCCCAAAGTGCTGGGGTTATAGGCATGAGCCACCACGCCCCCTTCTTTCCTTCTGCAGAGGGAATGTATTAGTCCATTCTCACACTGCTGTAAAGAACTACCTGAGACTGGGTAATTTATGAAGAAAAGAGGTTTAATTGACTCACAGTTCCACAGGCTTAACAGGGAGCATTATTGGGAGGCCTCAGGAAACTTACAATCATGGTGGAAGGCGAAGGGGAAGCAGGCACCTTCTTCTCATGGTGGCAGAATAGAGAGAGAGAGTGAAGGGGGAAATGCCACACACTTTTATACCATCAGATCTCGTGAGAACTCACTCACTACCATGAGAACAGCAAGGGGGAAATCTGCCCCCATGAGCCAATCACCTCCCACCAGACCCCTCCTCTAATTCGACATGAGATTTGGGCGGGGACACAAATCCAAACCATATCAGGGAGGAAGTCCTATGGGCCTGTAGGGCCTTATCAGGTGATCAAGCGCTGGGCTATGGTTGGGATTGCAGGGTGGGCAGAACCCGGAGAGTGGCCTGAGCCAGCCCACCCACCTCCAGTGCTCAGCAGGTGGTGGGGGGTTCCCTCACAACTCTGTCCAAAGCACACCTGGGTCAGGTGTTTACCTCTCTCCCATGAACCGCTCTCTGTCCTACCTTCCCCAAACTGGAAATATAGGTGTTTTGTGGATTTAAAATATTTGTTCCAAGGCGTGGTGGCTCATACCTGTAATCTCAGTTACTTGGAAGGCTGAGGTGGGAGGATCACTTGAGCCCAGGGATTTGAGGCTTCAGTGAGCTATGACAGTGCCACCACACTCCAGCCTGAGTAACAGAGCAAGACTCTGTCTCTGAAAACAACAACAACAAAGTTTGTTAATATGCCCATTGTATAAAATTTAGAAGACTCTGAAATCTATCAAGAACAAAAGTTAAATCATGATTAATCCCACCATCCAGAAACACCATTAATATGGGGGTGAATTTCTTCCCATACCTTTGTTTTTGTATTTTTTGCATGTAAAATTTACATGCATAAATAAGTATGCATGATGCAGTTAGAGAAAAGAGGCTGCAAGAGAACTCACCCACGTGTTAATAGTGATTGTCCTTTGGTTAATTCACAGGGAATGTCGTGGGTCACATGCACGTCTTCAGAACGAGCATATTTATAGATGCATGCATAAAACAGGCATTGTGTTGTCAATAAAGTTTTGTACCCTGCTTTTTTTTGCTTTCCCCATCTGCTAGGTCTAATTAACCAAATAATTTTGATGAATGTAGGTTTTCCCAAATTCTAAAAATCATCGTTTTTCACTGGACACTGGTGTTTTGTGGAATGTGGTATGCATTCGTTCACTCACTCAAGAGCCACACACTGAATCCCTGTGAGGTGGCAGCTCTGTGCTCACTGCTGAGGACACCAAGAGGAAAAGTCCCCTCCCTGCCCGTGGAGAGCTCCTGCTTTAACGCTAATGGCCAGGCTGAGGCCGTGCATAGCAGACTTTAGCACGAGGACTCATGGAGTGTTTCTTGTCCCCACGGGGTGCAGCCCAGAGCTGGATGTGCACCACACTGGCGTGCAGCCTTCACCCTCCCTGACCAATGCAAATCCACCCTTCTCTCTTTCACAACATCCATGTCTTAGATGATACTTCGCACCCAAACCCTCCACGTGCAGGCAGCCTGCCCTCCCCCTTTCTCCCCAAGGAAAGCCCTCTCTTGGCTGGTGACTACATTCACAAGGTCAAGGACTCGAGTTGTTCATTTCGTCTTTAAACTCCTGGATTGTGACTTATTTCCGGTCTCCCAGGTGTGAGATTGATTCTTAAAGGTAATCTTTTAAATGTTTTCCTCTGGGACTTGGCTTCCAGAATGTCAGTTCTGATGTGTTGCTTTTCGTAATGTAACAGGACACATTCTTAGACGGGGTGGGAGAGCCGGCGACAGAATTCGTCTGGCAAACGTCTTATCCTGGGTTTATCCAGGTGTGCAGCTCTGTAGCCACTGTGTGCTGCTGAGGCGACACTTCCTTCCGGGGCACAGTGGGAAATGTGTTCCTCCTGTCCTCTATGGTAGATGCTTCTCACTAAGCCTGGGACTTCCAAGTGGCAGAGATATATCTTCTATCGTTAGAAAACCCTCACTTGCTTATGTACTCAGCCTAAAGCCCAGGTAGGTTAGAACAGAAACATCTGAGGGTATCGTGCAAGCCCTCAGCTCAGAACATTGTATCTGGGCCGGGCGTGGTGGCTCATGCCTGTACTCCCAGCACTTTGGGAGGCCAAGGCAGGAGGATCACTTGAGGTCAGGAGTTCGAGACCAGCCTGACAAACATGGTGAAACCCTGTCTGTATTAAAAATACAAAAATTAGCTAGGTGTGGTGGCGGGTGCCTGTAATCCCAGCTACTTGGGAGGCTGAGGCAGGAGAATCGCTTGAACCCAGGAGGCGGAGGTTGCAGTGAGCCGAGATTGTGCCACTGCACTCCAGCCTGGGCGATAGAGTGAGACTCAGTCTCAAAAAACAAACCAACAAACAAAAAACAAACAAAAAACCCCAAAATCAAAACAACAACAAGAAAACATTGCGTCTAGCTTCCCGGGGTGACTGGGTGGGTTTCATGCTAAATAATTCACAGTCCGGGCATCACAGCCATGGCAGCAGATGGTTGCTTGTAAAGGCAGTGTTGTGGGGATACATTCAGGTGGGATGTAGCCATAACCTAATTTTGGGGGTTAACTTCTTTTGTTTTTTGAGACAGAGTCTTGCTCTGTTGCTCAGGCTGAAGTGCAGTGGCATGATCTCGGCTCACTGCAATGTCTGACTCCTGGTTCAAGCTATTCTCGTGCCTCAGCCTCCCAAGTAGCTAGGATTACAGTCATGTGCCACCATGCCTTGCTAATTTTTGTATTTTTAGTAGACATGGATTTTCGCCATGTTGGCCAGACTGGTCTCAAACTCCTGACCTCAAATGATCTGCCTGCCTTGGCCTCCTAATGTTGGGTTAACTTCTAACTACTCTAGTGATTCAGCTGATTGGTGCTGCTAGAAAGCTGGACTTTTTCTTACATTAGCAACTGTGTTTCCACCAGTCAGGATCAGGAAGGCCAACTTCCCTGCTGTACTTGTGAAAAGATGAATAAGTAATTCATAAAATATCTGTCCATAGCCCAATAGGCATTCCACAGAGATGACAGAAGACAGGCAAAGGGGCAAGAGGGAGCCCAGATGCAATGCAGTCCCCAAATCAAGTTCCCTTTTGTAAAGTGCATGACCTGCAAATGCCTATTGTGAAAGAGAAAGCGCATCACCCATGCTGTGGGTTCCTGACTCAGGCTGATGGGGAAAGCCAAAGCCATTTGTGACAAAAGCTAGGTGACAGGGGTAAGCCACTGGTTTGGGAGTTTGCAGTGAGGCCATTCTGAACCTGCAAAACCAGATCTGACAGTCTAAACGATTTACTAACAGGAAGTGCTCTGGATGCTGTGATGGGCTTCTGTATTTACGTTGAATGAATGTCATAGGCAGAAAGAACTGCTCACTAGGGGGCCGGGACAGAGGCTGATGGAGATTCCCGTTAGCCAGGTGTGGAGCGGAGCCTCCAGGGCTTGCCAGGTATGCTGGAAACAGAACACCACACAAACATCTCTACAGCCCTGAAGTGCAAAGCTAAATAACATGGGACATTATGAAAACTACTGTCATTCCTATTTAATTTAAAAAATCCATATAAAACATGTACACATCATGAATAAGAATAGTAAAGGCCTATTATGTACCAGGTGCCATGCTAAGCGCTAATCCACTGAGTTCTCTAAACACGCTCTTTTTTCTGATGTGGAGGTTAAGGCACAGAGAGGTTATGTAACTTGCCTAAGGTCACACAGCTCTAAAGTTTTGGAGCTGGGATTTGAACCCAGGTGGTCTGGCCTCAGAACCTGTGCTCTGCTGCTTTATGGTATTCTCCTCCCATTCTCTTTTAGAGCAATAGAAAAATCACCACCATTGGCAAAAGTAACTCGAGGAGTTAGCAAGGGGTGAGGGGTCTGGGGAGATCTAGGAGCAGAGCTTCTGAGTGGGCAGCAGGCAGGGGAGTTGGAGCCCTAGAATGACTATATCAGGAATATTGGCTGGACACATACCTCCCTTGGATACACAGCCCATCTGGAGCTAAAGCAAAGAGATACATTGTTTTATTTGAAGCCAGCAAGGTTCAGTGGGCACTGAGAGACATCCCTGGGGTTCCCTAGAGCTGAAGGGTGAGCCGGGGACAACAAGAACCTGTTGAAAATGGCACCACCATCAGAATTAAAAGTCCAACTAATTTGGAGCAATAGTGACTGCCTAAGGTTTATCATCCTCTTATGAGTCTGTAAGGTAAGCCATAAAGCCTCCTGTGCATAAATGGGCAAAAGGCTGGAGGAGACACAGGAAGAGACACAAATTGGGAAGAACAAGTTGGGGCAGCCTTTTTGGAAAGAAAGTTGGCAGCATCTAGGAGGGGCCCCAGAACCTTCATATGCACCGATCCAACTTCACCTCTGTCAGTGGATTCTAAGAAAACAAGCAGAGATGCAAACAAAGCTTTAACCATGAAAATGCTCTCTCCAATACTTCTAAGAGAACAACAACAACAACAACAACAAAATAGAAACAATTTAGATGCTCCAAAATAAGAGGTTGTTTAAATAAATTATGTTGCATCCATTTGATGGAACATTATGTAGCTATAAAATCATGTTTTCAAAGAATATTTAATGACATGGGGAAATACCTTGTGCTACAAGGTTAGAGAACAAAAGCAGGACACAAAATTGTTTATAAAAATGATTCAAAGTTTGCAAAAAATTGATATGCACAGAAAAATGCTTGGAAGGAAAGATACAAAAGGCTATCAGGGTGAGATTAAGAAAGATATAATCATCTTTGTACATTTCTGTGTTTTCTAATTATTCTTCAATGTGCATCAAGGACTACTTTATATCAGAGAAAATAACCATTAATTTTAAAGTGTTGCAATTAATTTCTAGTGGTGGCAACACATTTTAAGCAATGCTGTTCATATGTGTATTCATTCATTCATTCATTCATTCATTCAGTGGTCAATGTAGGTAAAGTGCTTAAAACAGTGCCTAGCCGGTTGCAGTGAACCGAGATTGCACATTGCACTCCAGCCTGGGAGACAGAGTGACACTCTGTCTCAAAAAATAAAAAAACAGAACAAACAAACAAAATCCCACAAAAAAAAACAAACAAAAATAAGTGCCTGGCGCATAGTATGAATTATTTAAGTGTTAGATATGATTCATTAATTTCTTTTTTTTCTTTTTTTAGAGGCAGATATCTTACTGCGTCATCCAGGCTGTACAGCAGTGGTGAGATCACAGCTCACTGCAGCCTTGAACTCGTGGGCTCAAGCAATCCTCCTACCTCAGCCTCCTGAGAAGCTGGGACTACAGGCGAGTGCCACCAGACCCAGATAATGATTATTATTTTTATTTTTTATAGAGACAGGGTCAAGCTATGATGCCCAGACTGGTCTCAAATTCCTGGCCTCAAGCGATCCTCCTGCCTCAGTATTAGTTTCTTGATTAGTTCCATCAACATTTCCTAATGATCTGCATGGTGCCAGGGATTGGGCTAGGCCTAGGGTCTGGTGATGAACCATGTTTGGGGTCTGCCCTCTGAGAAGTTTCGAGTCTTGGTTAGAAAGGAAGCTCCCACAAGCAAAGTCTTAGATGGCGTCCCTGAAAGAGCAACTGTAGCCAAGGTAGTTCCACAGATCTGGACCCTCAGAGCTAGAAGAGGACCAGAAAAGCTGGCATGGATACAACCATATCTCAAACACTCACCCAGATGAAAAAATTTGTCTTCGGTCACCAATGCAGTTTCATACTTACCCTCCTATACTTTTAGGGGCCAGAACCCAAGTCTCCATCTGCTAGCTGATCATCCCAAGTACAGGTTGCAAGGACCCCCTGGGGGATTTTGTAGGGCCCATGGGATCTACAGCACTCAGGAACCTTGGGTGCAAGTGCAGATTCAGCCTGCCAGAGACTCTCCAGGGACACAAGCTCAGCCCTTGGGGCCGCCCATCCCATTTCCCCTACACCACACCATCCAATTGCATTTTACCCCTCTCTTGGAGCCTGGCACCATCAACATGCATTTGACCTTCAGCAGATATCTCTTTGCTCCGAGGCTTCCCTTTCTCTTTCCCCCAAATCCACCAGACTCGACTAAGCCTTTTGGTGGAATCAGGATTTAAAACAAAGCCTTTATAGTGATGGTCCTTCCCTGGCTCCTGGCCCACCACCCACCCTGAGCTCCAGTCTGTGCCCTGTACAGGCCCATGGCCAGCTCTCCATGGAAGCGGGCTGTGACACAGGGCTCTCAGGCACTGGCCAGGGTCAGGGACTTGCTTTTTGCCTGACTTTTTCATTTTCATTTGTTTTCAAGTTGCTACCTGGTAGAGAAATGCTTCCTGCAAGGTGATAAAGCTCCGTATTTACCCGTGTAAGCCCCGGGGATTGTTACTGGTGATTCTGTTCAATCCATACAGACCAGGTCACATCTATGAGCCAAAGGGTAGCTGTAACCTTTTCCAAAAAACTATATTTTATAAATATTTGCTCCCTTTCATTTGTAGTGGCAAGCAAAATTTGCACTTCTTCCCCAGGTAAAACCAGGGCTGAAAATTGGGACTTTGGAAAAGCAAGGGGCCAGGTCACAGCCATGTGCTGCATGATGCGCACATTTACAGCGTGGGAAAGGGAGTACCAGAGAAATCAACATCTTAAGAAAATAAGTTCTGGAATCCCCACCATCAGTTTCGTCTCATAACCTGATATTTTGTTTCAGTTACAATTCAGTACAACTGAATTGTAGTCTCAACAGCCCCCCAAATTTAGAACTTACTATGGGCTATTTCACTGATTTCTCCTCTTCAGGAAAACAAAGCACAGGCCACATTCTGGTCAGAAAGTCCGCTGGCTTCATAACATTTCCCCCAAACCTAATTCAAAACCGATGATAGCTGTTGAAGACAACTGCAGGGCCCAGAGTTGATGGTCCAGGATCTATTCAGGACATTTCCGTTCCACAGCCTTGCAAAGGAGTGGGTGTGTGAGGTTGTAATTATACTCAATAGACCTCAGCACATTTTTTGTTGTTGTTGTTGAGACAGAGTCTCACTTTGTCACTCAGGCTGAAGTGCAGTGGTACAATCTCGGCTCACTGCAACATCCACCTCCGGGGTTCAAGCGATTCTCCTGCCTTGGCCTCCTGAGTAGTTGGAATTACAGGCACACACCACCATGCCTGGCTAATTTTTGTATTTTTAGTAGAGATGGGGTTTCACCATGTTGGTCAGGCTGGTCTCAAACTCCTGATCTCGTGATGTGCCCGCCTTGGCCTCCCAAAGTGCTAGGATTACAGGCGTGAGACACTGCGCCCAGCCGCTCAGCACATTTTTTTTTGCATTTGACTAACTCATACAAAGACACCAGAAGACATCCACATTGGTCCTGCTTTACAATAAAGCCTGATGTAGGAAAATTAGGATTATAAGTAAATTACTGTTAATTTGTTACTTTAGGACACGCCCATTCATTTTACAAAAGACATTGTCTGTTGAGATGCCTTAAATAACCAGCTCTTCCAGTGCAATCAGGTTCAATTTACAAAAATTTAGTTTATAAGCATCTCTTCTGGCACAGAGCTATTATGCAAAGCAAGGTGCACCTGTAGATTTAAGAGAATTCTGGTAAGTTCTTTGCCCATTCACTGGAAAGAGCACCAGGGACCATGCTTTGCTTTTCTGCCCCTTGCTCCAGCCTTGTTTTTGAGCGCTCTGGTCCCTGGCCCAGGTGTTCTTTGTTCTTGTCAGGTGCTAACTATTATCAGATCTCATTCTGTGGCAAATAGCAGAAAACCCAAAGTAAACTGAATTAAGTTAAAGGAAGTTTATCCACTTACAAAACAGAAAGGTGCTGGGGTGGAGCTGGCTTCAAGTGTGGCTGGATTCAGGGCTCATACAAGGCAAGCAGCACCATTTCTCCATCTCCATCCTGCCATGGACTGTGTTGGCACCCTTCTCTGGCTCCTCTTGGTGGCCCCTGAAAACTCTGAACTCTGTTCTTTTGGTGCTGGGATGGAAACTACAGTTCTCCAGCAGTTTAACCTCTCCACTAGCACCTAGCAAAAAAAAAAAAAAAAAAAAAAGTCCAAGATTCACTCTGATTGGACCAACTTAGGCCATATGCCTATTACTGAACCACAGAGTCCAGAGAGATGTGATGCACTGATTGCCTGGGATCCGGGGCAGGACCCCCACCCAGATGCCCGCAAGGCAGGAAGGGAAGGTGAAGCTGTTGCTGGAGGAAGGGACATGTTCCGCCAGGACAACACGAATCACTATGCTGACTTCTTCCCTCTGTTGGAAAAACCGGAAGAGGTGTACAACCTTTTCTTGAGCTTGTGGGGCAGCTGCACCCTGGGTCTGGGACCAACAGGTCATGGCAGAATAGCCAAACAGATCAGATGCTTCCCCAATTTCTTCTTATTTAGGAATCACCTCCACCTCTAAGGGCACCCTTCTGAACCGTGCTCTCAGGGAGTCTTTGAAGGGTCATTCATACTGCATTGTTCATGACAGAAAAGGCTGCACCTTGGCCTTGGTGGAGAGACAAATGACCCCTGCAGCATAAAAAACCCTTTTTCCTAGTGCAGGACAACTCCTTGCTGAAGCCAGGTAGCCTTCCTCCCAGTAAAGGATGGTCGCCTACTCCCCTGAGATGGAAAAGCAGGGTTCTCCATGGGAGGCCACCTGGGACCCTGTGGCCCTGCAGACCAACTCCCCACCTAACACACAGGCCCTTTGCAGACCTAGCGTCTTTCTTCTGCTTGAAGAAGGGAGTCATAACCTGGGTATTAGGGGTATCATTTTGCTAAAACCACTGACTGTGAGTGATCAAAGGGGTATTACAGATGTTGGAGGTCATCTTTATATAGATGGAAAAACTGAGGTTCCAGAGGAGAGGGAACTTGGCCTCTTGATTCACAAGTGTCCTGGTCCACCCTTCCATCCTGGAGCCAATGTAGCCCTCTTGGGTACCCTCCCTGCTGCTTTTAAATCTGTCTATACAGCAAGTCCTCACTTAATATTGTTGATGGATTCTTGGAAACTGACTTTAAGCAAGTGATGTGTAATGAAACTAGTTTTACCATAGATTGATTGATACAAACAAGAGTTAAGTTCCTACAGCATGTCTCTGGTCACAAAGCTTCATCACGCTTCTACATGTCTAAACATTGAAATAAATATGAGCTATACATACATTTAAAAGCGATTAATAAAACAAGTAAGATCATTACTTACCCCAATTTTTGATCAATTAGTGAGGGTGGTCATAGTAGTAATGGGTTAAGTCAAAGAATACATGTTTGCAAAGTGAAAATTGTAAGGAGTACCTCTCACCACCACCAAGTTGAAAAACAAAAAATCACAAATCTGGTGGACTCAAAATATGTGCAGTCGAAAGTGCACAACTATGAGCACTTTCGTACTGTACTGTTTCTTGGCATACATTAGTATGATTATCATATATTTTATGTATTTTATTTGACAATAATTTATATTCATTCATTGTTTCATGTTCCAGCCTGATGATTCCAGTTCACCATCTCAAGGGGCTGCAGCCTGTCTCAGCAACTCAGGGTGCAGGGCAGGAACCAGCCCTGGACAGGATGCCATCTAATTGCAGGGAACACTCATCCATATACCTACACTCGCTTGGGGTGGCACCATGCAGACATGGCTATTCACCTACCGTGCATGTCTTTGGGGCATGGGAGGAAACGTGAGTACCCAGAGACAACCCACGCAGACCTGGGAAGAACGTGCACAGCCCGCACAGATAGTGGCCCTGGCTGGAATCCATGTTTTTTTCTCATTACATTATAAGGAAACAATGTTGAAGGAAACAATATTATAAGAAGACCTGGTGTACTATGAAGGAGGCAGGATTATAAGGAGCAGAAGAGAGTGAAGGGAAAAGAATAGCAATATACAAACAAACAAACAAAATGAGTAGTGTTGTGACCAGGAGTGCAACTCCAAAGTAATGGTTTGATAACATTTTATGAATCACTGCCATGTTTGAGGCGCGAATGACAGAGGTCAGAACAAACCTATTGGTGTGATCAGTATCACTTTCAAAGTAGGCACTTTGAGTGATTGAACGCTTCTTATAAGGAGCTGATGGGCTCCAGCCTGGTGCAGCGCCTCCCAGCCTTGCTTTTGAGCTGGTCCAGGAGTCACCAAAGAACTTATTTCACCACCTTGATTTTTACCCACAGCCACCACCCACCTAACTCATCATCCCAAGTTCCCAGTAACTTTCATCAGTTTCAAGAAATTAAATGGCGGGAGTGGCCTTGAGGATTCCGCAGGAGTGGAAGGCCCGGGTCAACGTCCCCACGGTGGGGAGGGGCTGCCCATAGAGACAGCTTCGAGTACTGAAGAGTGCAGGACTCTTGGGCAGGGGAGTGGGTGGGCCCATGGGAGCCTCTGCCGAAAATCCAAGGGGTTCCAGCCCTGGCCAGGCGAGACAGGGGCAGCGAGAAATACTCGAGAGTTTGAAAAGGAAGAGCAGAGAGAGGCCAGACCCAAGGGAGGAAGATGGGGACGCCAAGAAATCCTGGACACGGGGAAAAGCATAGGAGAGCCACAAATTATGAAAGCGGCCACAAAACACCCCTGGTGGGGTGGGGCTGGTGGGTGGGGAGCCAGTGGGGAACTTTTATGCTTTAATGAGACGCAGGTAGGCGTCAAGTTTCGGCATCTGGAGGATAGGGGCCTCTGTCCATTTTCTGGAAGCCTCCACCTCCCACTCCCAACAAGGGCCGCGCCGGGAGGTCTCCCCGGGGACCCCCACTCAGCTTGCACAGGTCCTGGAGGCATGCAGAGGGCGTCGGCGCCGACAGGGGGAGCCACAGAGCCCCCTGCCCGGCCGTCTGCGGGGCTCAGGCGGGGCTTGGCCTCCCATGAGCGCGCTGTCTCTGCCCGGTGGGTCCCAGCCCGCCCGGCCACGCAAAGCCGTGGCAGCCTCCGCGCGGCAGCGCGCCCCAGCCGAAGCACCCCGGGCCACCGGGAGCGCGGCCCTCCCGAGACGCACGGGCTCCGAGGCCGCAGAAGCCTTGGGCCTCCAGGCCTGGAAGGGGCTCCCCGGGCCTGGAGGCCATGGGCCGGGCCCAGACCGGCCAGACACCGCCAGGGACCCAAGAACGACGCCAGGACGCGCGCCGGGCTCCGTGCCTCCCACGGCCCGGCGAGGCCGGCGGCTCGAGGGTTAAAAGGCGACCCCCATTCTGTAGGGGAGAAAGTGCCTTTTCTCCAAGTCCATATGGCCACTTCCTTTCGACCTGCTCGGCCCTGCTCGCCTCTTTGTCCGCGCTGTCACTTATAAAGAATCACTTGACTTACAATAACAGGTTCAAAAGACGACGGAGTATAATCAGTTGATCCACGAAGAATTGGAATAAAGAACACCCCACCGCTCAGGCTATCATTCCCATAGAGATAGTGATATCATTCATGTGACTGCGATGCTAATTTCTATACAAGAAAAAAAAAAACCCTTGTATTTTGGTATTTGTTCAAAGAGAATTTCAGACACATCAGATTGGAAAATGTGGGCTGAATTCCTAAACTTTTTTGGGTAGGCAGAGAATTTTTTAAAAACACCACTGCAGAGATTTGAGCGGATTTTAAGAATCTCCTGGAACTAGCTTGTTGGAGGAAAGTGATTCTTTCCTCACTCCTCCAGTGCACTCCTGGCGAGAGAGAGAGAGAGAGAGAGAGAGAGAGAGAGAGAGAGAGAGAGAGAAGAGAGAGAGAGGGAGAGAGAGCAGCAGCAAGGAGCGCTGGGTTCTCAGGGCAGGGTCCGAGGATGCTGGCAGCGGCAAGGCCCGGTGCCCGCCGACGGCGCGCCTGGGGAGAGGACCACCGGCGGTGAGGGCCCAGGCCCAGCTCCCAAGGCAGCTGCCTCGCGTCCGTCTCCAACGCCGGCACGCTAACCCAGCGCTCCTCCCCGCTCAAAGTTTTCTGTGTCTCTCCCCTCACTCTTGGACTGGTTGCTTGCCACCGAATGACTCCTTCAGCTGGAGAGGGGTGGTGATGGGGAGGCTGTGGCATGCCTCTTCTGTATCTTTGCTTTTGATGTCTCGTGATGCCCTGGTTTAAAACCCGCCAGTCATCTTGGGGGAGCTCAGTTCGGGCAGGCTGGAGCAAGTCTTACCTGAATCAATGTTTTAAGTGCCCCTGTGGCTTGGCGTTTTGAATAATCAATCTGTCTCCATCACTTCTTAATCATGCGCAACACAGGCCTCTCTCTCTTTTTCTCTCCCCCCTACTTCGCTCTCCCTCCCTGTATCCTTTTTTTTTTTTTTTTTGTCAACTCTTTTGGATCCTGTCTCTCTGCTATTAACATGCCCGGTGTCACATGCGAGGCTTTTCTTTAAAACAAGCCCCTCATTGGTGTATCTGGATACTTCTTTTATTATTATTATTACTGAATCTTTTTTTCCCATAATGACACCAGGATCATTATATAATCCCATAACAAAGAGGCTTTTTGAGGCACCAGCTTTTGTCAACTCTAGGACAGAGAATCCATAATTGCATTATCCAGCTTTTTCCTCCTTCTTCCCCCCTGCTAGCTTCCCAGAAAACCAACCTCATGCCCCACTCACACCCCCACCTTGTTACTTCTGCTTATATTATTTACCGAAACGTTTGCCCAGAGGACCCGCCTTGCAAAGTTGCCTTAAAAAAGTTATTTTGTTTGATAATTAAGTCCTGGAGCCCATCGCATGATGATTATTCTACACCCATAAGGCAGAGAACCTGCGTGACGTTTTTCTCGAAGTTTAATTACCGTATGCTAATTTCCTTGCCTACTACGTGATTAATTAAAATCATATTTTCATAATCATTTGGCACTAGTATTGTTTTAGAATTATCATGATCTCCTAAATAGTGTCTGTAAATAAAGTCGCCTCTAATGGCAGGCGCGGGAGGCGAGGCTGAGGACCTCTCCGCGTTTGTATCGCGGCGATTGGCAACATAACTGCCTTATTTACATTAAATACGCCACAAGGTTACAGCGCGGATCAACGTCATTTGATCGCTGATGACTCCCTTAAACGCCCGGGCTGTGACTGATTCTTCGTGTCCCGCTGTCCACCGAGATTCACCCGGGAGTTTTTTTTTTTTTTTTTTTTTTTTTTCCTCCCAGAAAAGAAACAGACTTTAAATAGTTTCAGGAGCAGGTAAGAATTACGCTTTTTCCTCGCCCCTTCTCCGTCTCTCTCTCCTCTCTTTCCGTGGCAGTCTCTCTCTCCCTCTCGGCTGGATAAAAAATTCTTTAGTCAAAGGCAGGAATGCAAAGTAGTGACAAGGAAGGGGCTGATATATGTCTCAGTAACGAGTCTGACAATCAGAATGTAGCTCTTGGAGAATAGATAGATTTTAATAAGTGTGTTTACATGAGCTCAAGGTCAGAACCAAGCTGCGCTGTGTTAAATGGTTTCTTAGTTGCTAGACAGAGAGAAAAAATGGACGATCACACACCATTCTTTGTAGATTATTATATCAAGGGTTCAGTCTCTGGCTCATCAAAGCTAAATGCCGCAAGACCTATCTAGTTGCTGTGAATTATGCCAGGGCGACAATGGAGAGCGTTTTTAATGGTACAATGCATTTCACCTACCAGATAGGGGGAGGCCGAGCCGGGGATGGGGATGTCTGCTGGGGCTGGGTGATGAGTATCAATGAACGGGGCGATTCTGAAAAGAGGCTGATGAAAATCGAGCCCGCCCTGCCCCGGCTGGGCTGGGAACAGTTCGCAGGGCTCTGCCGAGTGGGCGAGTGAGGCGCGCGAGCAGGGCGCCCGTCCCCCCTCAGCCCCGGAAAATGATCAAGTCAATCGTGTGGGCATGTTTCATTATTCATTGAACACAATCTTTTACAACGCTCCGTTTACGTGCCCGAGTTTGCTCCCGACGCCCGCGTTTCAATGTTTAAGGTAAGGAAAACAAAGGTTGGGGGGGGGATCGCGGGGCGCGGCGCGGTGCGGGGGGCGCGGCGCGGTGGGGGCGGCGGCGGGTGGGGGGGCAGCTTCGGCGTCCGGGAGGTGGCAAAGTGAGTTTGGACTCTTGGCGCGGCCCCCCGTTCCCTCCCCCTCCCCATCTCGGCGAGGCCTGCCGCCCGGTTCCTTCTCGCCCCATCGCGATTAAAAAATACGGTCTAATTAAATATCCGTGGCTGTGACGTTGGCGAGAGAAGCTGTCAGCGGGTGGGGGGTGGGGGGAAAGAAGAGGAAAACCGAGCCGGCGGCTGCGGCCGGGCATCGTATGGCGCTAGAGAACTTCGGCGGCGAGCGGGACCTGCGCCTGGGCCGCCGCCTCCCCGCCCGCGGTCCCGGGACCGTTACTTTGAAAAGGAGTCCCGAGGCCTGGCGCCCGGCGCGCGATCGGGACCCCGCGTCCAGTTTCGGGGACCCGGCCGGCGCCCCCCACCCGCGAGCGGCCCGCGAGCCACTCTCAGGCCCCGGGAAACTTTCAAGAGGGTCTGGGGGGTGGGGGGAGTAAAAAGGGGAGGGGGGAGGCTGGGGCCGCGGAAACTTCTGCTCAAGTGACTTTCCCCATTTTCTCCTCTGCCTGGGACGGGGGTTCGCCTTGCGCTCTTTCTCTGGTCCGCGCTCACTGCGGGGTTCCGGCCCCTCCGCCCGTGGAGAGAGGGTAATTTGCAACCTTTTTTTTTTTTTTTTTCAATTAAAGTTAGCTGATGCTTACAATGTGTCAAACTTGCGGGCGCCAAGAGCCGCTGAGACCTGCCATTTTGTGATTGCATCGGCCTCCTGTGCCCCGGGAGCCTGGCCAGGCTGAGGCCGGAGAGTTGGTTTCAGGGCTGAGGTGCCAGGGTCCGAACCCGCGACCCCAGGAAAGGCCGTGGCGCCTGCAAGCGCAGGCGGCGCCCGCAGCACCTGCCCCAGCCGGGCCTCGGCCTGGGGGCCCAGCCGGGGGCCAAAGAGGAAATAAATAAATAAATAAGTAACAGGTTATGGAGGGAAAAGAGCCGGCCAGTCCCAGGCTGGAGAAATGAGGCCAATTAGAGCGAGGAAGTGCGGGCGTGGGGGCTCTGGAAGGCAGAAGAGAGGCAGGGCTTGCGCGGCGTCTGGGAAGAGTGCAATCTGGGGGGACGCCTCCCGTCCCCCCAGCGCAGATGCATGACTGGGGTAGGAATGATCTTTGCTGATAAGCCTTTTTCTGTTTGCTTCAAGACATTATTTTTCGAAGATGAATTGAGGAAAACAGTCGTAGGCGAGACTCGGGGTGTATTTTAGGCAAAAAAAAAAAAAAAAAAAGTTGGGGTTGGGGGAGAGCTTTCCTTTGATGAGTAGGAAAGTGTCCAGATCTCGACGCGCCCATCTGTTGCAGTTTTGCAAATAATTTAAAATATAGATATCTCCATATAGACGGATGTATGTGAAGTGGAGGAAGGTCGAAACGCGGGGAAGTTAGGGAAAAAGAAAGAAAACGGGCTGGGCAGAGAGAGACCTGTGTTGCTCACTCTTCACTCTGCGGAGTGAACTCCGGCAGGGCTTTCTTTGGGGACAGGTGGAAAGTTAAGTCCCCCCCTTTTCACTTCTGTATTGTGAGTGGTTCCTACTGTGTGCCTGTTGGAGAACATGTCCACCGTTCCCGAGTTAGGTGGAGGATTGGAATGTTGGGGGGCGGGGAGCGTTGGAGTTGAGGGCGCAGTGGCCAGGGGCTGGGGGCCGAGAAAGAGCAGGGCGGGGTCTCAGCCCCGCGCGCGGGTGGCAGCGGCGGCCGGGTTTTGTTTGCCGGATGTTGTTATGTCTAACGGGTGCCTCGCCGGAGACGTGATTTGTCAGCCGCCTTCGTTTTCACTTTAGCAGAAAATACGGCAGCTGCGAGGTGTCCCGGCCTGCGGGGCTCGGGCACCCGGTGCGTCCTGGGGGCCGGGTCGTGTGCGCGGGTGGGAGCCGGCGGCCGGCGGGGCCGGGGCGAGGGGCGAGCGGGAGGGGCGGAGTGAGCGAGCGCGCGGTGCGGCCCTCCGGTTCCTCCTGCGCCTTCTCCCGGCAGCCGCTGCCGCCGCCGCCGCTGTGCAATTTAGCAGAAATCCGACAGGGGCCGCGTTTGCTGAGCGCATCCGGCGGCCGGGCAGCCCGAGCGGGCCGCCGGGCCTGGTCGGCCGGTGTAGAGGCGGGGAGGGGGCCGGCGGAGGGGACCGGCGGGGAGGGGCGCGGGAAGCACGCCTGACCAGAGCACGCGCCGTCCCCCAACCCTGGTGTCCCCGGCGAGTTGGGCAGCCCCGCGCGCCCTGACCTTGACGCCCCAGTCTCCAGCCAGGGCTTAGGTGAACTTGGGGTGGGGTGTGCGTGCGTGCGTGTGTGTGTGCGTGCGTGTGTGTGTGGCAGGGGTGGTGAGACTGGGAACGCGCTGTTTTCTTTCCCAGTTTGATATTAGCAACTGGATTTTTACTTTAAGACCGGCTTTGCTCTCTGCTGGGGTTGGGAGGGGGGGCGATCTTTTCCCATCACTCACATCTTTGTTCATTGTTCACTGAGTGGAAGGCAGGCGACTTAAAGAGACGAAAGAGAGGAAAAAGGGGTGAGAGACGGAGAGAGGAAAAAGAGGGGGGCGGCCAGAAGAGGGAAGGAGAGGCGTGGGGACAGGGCCCCCGCCCCCGCCGGGGTCGGGTTTGATGGTGAAATAGTAAGCCCACTCACGGAGGGTCGCCAGGAAAGTGGACATTACCGCTTTAATTAACTTCGAGATGCTCCGGCGGCGGGACCTGGCGTAGCCGTGACGCGCCCCCATAAATCTGCCCGGCCCGGGGCTGCTCGGAGAACTCGTACAGTAGCGGCGTCAGATCCATCCCGCGCCTCCCAGTCCGGAGTCTATTTGCATAATTGGATTTTTTTTTTTTTTTTGCCTCCTTCTTTCTCCCTGAAACTTGTTTGAAAACCCAAGTGAAAACCGCGACGATCTGCACACTCAAAAGCAAGTGCCAAGTAAGTGCCCTGCGGTGGCCTCGGCGCGCCCCGGGGTGAGCGCGCAAAGCCGGGAGCGAGGTGCCGCGAGCTGCGCGCCGCCCCGGGCCGGCCTCGCGTGCGGGCGGCTGGGCGGCGGGAGGACGGCCTCCGCGGGCTCCGGGACTGCCCGGCTGGCTGCTCGCACAACTTTTTTTTTCCCCCCGTCTCCTGACTTTTCGGGCCAGGTGAAGTGTTTGGGCCACGCGTGTACCTGTGGCGAGACTCGGGAGGCGATCTTGGGGGGCGCGCGGTCGCAGTTGGGCATCTCGCCTGGGTCGGGGGCGGGCAGTCGGTCCCAGTGGCCGCCGCTGAGGGCAGAGCTGCGAGCGAGCGGGGCCGGCTGCTGGTCGCGCCGCGCCGTAAATGCAAGCCTGTAGCCAAATGCTTCCCCCATTATTCTAAGGTTTGTGTCTGCGTGTGCGTGTATGTATGTGTGTGTTTGCGCTGTGCTTTTAAACAGAAAGAAAAGCAACCAAAACAAGAGCAGGAAGGGCTTTTTCCTTAGCTCGTCCCCCTTCCCCCAGCATCATTTATTTCTTTTGCTTGAAGGAGAGTGCAGACCTTCTTTGCTAAAGACAGGGTCACCGAGAGATTGACAATTCTGTTGGAAATGCCATCAATCCTATAGCGAAAATGTAGCTGCATTTATAAAATACCAACCCTTGACTGATAAGGAAAGTGGTTTCACAGTATCTCAAATTTTATTGAAAATATGTAATATTATTATAATGATTATTTACAGCGTTCAGAACCCAGGGGATAAATCGATTTGCTTGGGGGAAGACTAGAACCCTAGTTCTTGTTTGCCGGCCAGCCTGGGAACTTGCCTGGGGCTGCGCCCACCACCCTGAAAGCTGCTGCGGGGGGGGCTCAGCTTTCAGTCCAGGGAGTCGCAGGGGGTCGCCCCTGCAGCACTCTGGCCTCTGCTCGGGGAGAGCCCAGGGCTTCTGGCTGAAGGCTGCTTTAGTTATGATGTCATTCTGATAGCGGAGTGCAAATGTCTCCTGATTCCACCATTAACCGCCTGGCTGATTTGCTTGGTAATGATAGCACTGACGTCCTGCTCCCTGACAAATGCAGAACCGCCGAGCCCTAGGAATTAACTTTTCCCCCCACTGAGGAGAAACCCGGCTGCCAGAAGTCTCAGCACTGGGCCTCTGCCTGTGGACTTTGTCTGCCTCAGTCCCAGACACTGACATAGATGACAGGCCCCTGGGCTGAGGGACCCGTTTTCCCAAAGTTTAGAAAACTTTTAAGACTTTCATTTCCAGAAGACCCTTAATCTGGTCAAACTTAAATGCGATTGTGACCAGGCAGAGATATTTGCATGTGACCAATGGCAGGGACTCCGAGACCATTGCATGGAAGATTTGCCTCCTACCTTCAGCCCCTTAACTGTGTCTTCATGTTAATATCACTGCAAGTCAGCCGGATTTAGTGTTGATTTTTAAATAGTGTACAATGATTTAAGATTTCTTTTGATTTACTGTTCAAATGAAATTTACATAAATGTGATGAAAATGAACTTAACATCTGGGCATATGAAAAAAGGTTAGTACCTCATATGTCATCTGCAGGGAAAGTCTCTAAAATGCTTTCACCCTAAACTGGGTTTGGGGAAACAGTTCCTGGAGACATAAATGGTAATTATGGAGAACCTGGAGAAAACACTTTCAATAAATTTGCATTCTCTTGGACTAGTGCTCTGAAAGCCCATCTTGTTCTGTGCCTGGAGTGGTTAACTTCTGAGCAGGCTGGAGATCTTCGCAACTCAGCAACTTAACTGCTGGCCGGGCTGTCTTCACCGAAGACTTAGGGCAGGCAGGGAGCGACAGTCACGCTGTTCTGGTCCAAGTCAGAGGCCAATAACCCCCATTATGGGAGAGGACAGAGAGGCAGCTAGAAAGTGCCGCCCGACTTCCCACAGTTGCCCGTGGGGTACTGAAGGCAGTGCTGAGATGTGGAATCATTGCCCACCGAACCCCAAAAAGCTGAATGATTAGGTTTGTTTGCTTTGCCTTAGGTAACCAAAGAAATTTCCATCAGCTCCACGAGCCCATTCAAGTGAACTCTGAACTCCATCTTACTTTTGAGCAAGAGGAGCTTATCTCTGGCGTCAGGAAATCAGAATTAAACAGCCTTCCCCAAATGTGGTTGCCTTTTGCTCAAAAGTTGGCTGTGAATGGCACAGGTGTTTTTAAAGTGTCTTGAATGGAGGGGGAAGAAAGACAGCAATGATACTCATGAGAATATAGATGAACTTTTTTTTTTTTATAAGAAGAGTATCATAAAAGAAGAAAGCAAATAGATTTATTTTTCCAGGCTGAATGAGGACAATTATAGCTTTTTAACATCTTTGGATTTAGTGTTTTTAATAAGCCTTTTAAGTAAGCTGAAATAGCAGCTTGCATTTTGTTCTCAACATTATTTAAAGTGAGACTTGATGCAAATTTAAAAACAAGTGAGTTTTCTGCAGGTCAACATTTGTCCATATGAAGGAGAGAAGCCTCTTCCATGGCCTGTCTGCCAGGACCTAGGGCAGGCCAGTGCTCAGCCCTGCCTCAGCCTATCTCCAAGTGAGGCCTTAGATTTCGGCTGGAAGGACAGGGGTGGTCAGGTGGCATCTCTCAGGCTGTGAAGGCTGGATTTTGGAATCTAAAAGCAGGGCACAAACTCGCTTACATTGCTACTAGTGGGGTCTTGTGAGTGGAGGGGCTTCCTCTGAACTCACCCCTGCTGTGCACACTGGCACCTTCTCCAGAATGTGCCAGGGCAGGGTCTGGGCTGAGGCTGTGGAGGAGTTGGGGGGAAGGGAGCAGGGCCAATGGGGAGGAGTGGGAGGGAGGTCTCTGTCTGCCTGGTTGGGCTCACCTGTGTGCTTCATGTGGTACCTGCTCGGGAGTTGTTGGAAGGGAGGCCTTTTGCCAAGGAGAGGGATTGGTTGTTCAGGTCTAGACTCTTCAGGCTGCCGTGATGGTCCCCTTGGTGGCATTGAACGTCCTTAGAGGAGTGAGCAGATAATGTGTGTGGTCAGAATGCGCTAAGCCAGGGAGTGGCCCCCTAGGTTGTGCTGGTGATGGTGGTGGTGGTGATGTGTGTGTGTGTGTGTCTCGTCTGTCTGTGTGCACTGGGGAAGGGTGCTGCCTGTTAGAAATACTTGTTCTGAGATGATTTCCTTTTCATCCACAATTGTACTATCCAGGATAGACTGGTGAGTTTGTAATGTACATGTGTGTTGGAGGGGTTGGGGTGGAAATAAATGAAGAAATCAGGAAATACAAAAGAAAATGCATCTTCAGAATAGAGATGCTAGGAAACACAGTCCAGTTTTCTGAAATCCCCCTCACTTTTTTTTTCCCCAAAAGAAGGCAAACATGGATGGAAGCCCCCTCAGGAAGGTGGGCTGTGCGGGAAGCCATCTGGCCCACCTGGGGTGGGCGTGGGGGCCTCCCCCGGCCAGTTGATGCCATCACGGGCTCCTGTTGACTGTGCCTGGTGATAAGGGCTGCTGTGACTGGTTCTGCTGGCTCCCTGAGAGTCTCCTCTCAGCTTCTGATTTTAAAAAATAATTTTTCAACTTTTATTTTAGCTTCAGGGGGTACATGTGCAGGGTTGCTATATGGGTACATTGTGTGATGCTGAGGTCTGGGGTACAATGCATCCCGTCACCCAGGTAGTGAGCATGGCACCCAATAGTTTCTCAGCCCTTCTGCCCCTGCCTTTCTCCCTCCTCTAGTGTCCGCCAGTATCCATTGTTGCCATCTTTATATTAATGTGTACCCAATCTTTAGCTTCCACTTATACATGAGAACATGCTGTATTTGGTTTTCTGTTCCTGCGTTAATTCGCTTAGGATAATGAGCTTTCACTTTTAAAAATCACTGTAGATCTCTGGTCTTTCTCTTACAGTGGAGTTTTTGCTACTGTAAGCAGCATCAAGCACTTGGCTTTTCACATGCTCTGAGCCTGCTCGAGGTGGGGTTTATTTTCCCTAAGAGACAAGATTCACATGAGAATGAGGCTTGGGTGGAACTTAACAGATGAACCTGGGCATCATTTCTCCAGCTCAGGGCACTCGTGGGAGTCCGTGCTGTGCGTTGTAGGATGTTTGGGAGCGTCCCCAGCTTCTACCCCACTAGATGCCAGTTGCACCCCCCAGCTATGATAATCAACAATGTCTCCAGACATTTCTATATCTCCCTTGGGGAGAATCAAGCTTATTTCCCACACTTTATGCGCCGGGCCTTGTCTTGGGCCTCTTCGGGGGGTGGAAGGTCAGCTGTGGTCCTACCTTTGGGGACTGCACAAGCTGGTGGGGAGACAGACATATCCCGGTGCCCTGTAAGTCCAGGGGGTTGGACTGTGCACTAAACAGGGGAAGACCCATGGGGTCTGAGAGGGGAGAGAACTTCCACATGGATGAATTGTATCTGAGCAAAGGCATGGGGCCCAGCTCTGACTGCTTAGAGGTCAATTGCACATGGAGGTGGTGTCGGGGGTTGGGGTGGGGGGAGAACCCCATCCCTGGCCCCTGACTGTGACATGCAAACTAAGCAGTGGAAAGCATGGTTCTTAGGCTCTGAGTGAGTTGAGGCTGGGCACTTTGCTGGCAGGATAATGATACCTTTTTTTTTTTTTTTTTAACTTTAAGAGATGGAGCCTTGCTCTGTCACCCAGGCTGAAGTGCAGTGGTGCAATCATGGCTCACTGTAGCCTCGTCCTGGGTTCAAGAGATCCTCCCACTTTAGCCTCCTGAGTAGCTGGGACTACAGGCACACACCACCACACCTAGGTAGTTTTTAACATTTTTTTTTTGGAGATGGGGTCTTGCTATGTTGCCCAGGCTGGTTGCAAACTCCTGGCCTCAGGCAGTCCTCCCACCTCAGCCTACCAAAGTGTTGGGATTACAGGCATGAGGCAGTGCACCTGGCTGTCCATTTTTGAGTATTTGCTATGTGTAAGGCACAGCTCCTAGTGCTTTACACCTTCCTTATGATGCAGGTACCATATATGTCCAGAATTCAGGAAGGAAAACTGAGGCAATGGGAGGGGTAGGTGGTGGGTCTAGGATTAGACCCATCCTTTATGCCTCTGGAGTTGGCATGCTTAGCTCATCTACTGCTGCAAAGCATCTCCCGTGACCCACGTTCAGCTGCCCTTTCTGGGGCCAGATTTACAGCAGGACCTCTGTGATTTGCTCCTGATTCTCAAAGCTCATCCACCACACCCTGACACCAGGCTTGGGGGCTGGTAGGGCCAAAACAAGCACTCTTTGGGGTGGACCAAAGCCTCCAGGTAGGTGGTGGCAGGAAGGTAATGTTGATGCTTCAAATGCATGAAGAGATGCAGGAAGGAAAATCAGTCTATAAGGTTCCCCCTCTCCTCTACCTACTATTCTTAGTCTATGGCTTTCCAATGAGAAAATTAAGTGCTGTTATGACACAGGAGAAATGATCACCGTAGGCTTGAGCTGACATTAACCTGAAAGTTTTCTATCTAGGCATTACAGCTTTGATTACCTGAGCTGTGTTCGGTTGGGTCTTTGATTACCTAGGTGGGCCTGGCTCCTGGGGAGTATACTTCTGGCCCCCTACCTCCTTGCTGGCTCTTCAGCTGGATGCTGGGAGGCCACCTCTCCACTGCTGACTCTATTTGTCTATTTGGGACCACTAGGCTCCTTCCTTTTTTTTTTTTTTTTTTTTTTGAGACAGAGTCTTACTCTGTCCCCAGGCTGGAGTGCAGTGGTGCAATCTTGGCTCACTGCAACCTCTGCCTCCCAGGTGCAAGGGGTCCTCCCGCCTCAGCCTCTCAAGTTGCTGGGATTACAAGCATGTGCCACCACACCTGGCTAATTTTTGTGTTTTTAGTAGAGACAGGGTTTCACCATGTTAGCCAGGCTGATCTCAAACTCCTGACCTCAGGTGATCCACCTGCCTCAGCCTCCCAAAGTGCTAGGATTAAAGGCATGAGCCACTGTGCCTGGCCTCCTTTACATTTTTTAGGCTTTTTGTTGCTTTATTACTAAATTACACACACACACACACACACACACACACACACGCACACACACCCCACACCACGAAGTAGCTTTACTTAGGTTGTGAAAGCCCACCTAAAATCGAGATTAATCACAGAAATGCCCATTCAGCCCTAATTATAATGATGGTCTGGCTTGCATTTCTGAGATTCCCTCATAATTCCCATAAATTTGAAGGAGAGTTTGGTTCATGCAAGGACCAGATCGTAGGACCCTCGGGAGGTGGTATTAATTCAGCAGACATTCCTGCTTGTGGTTTCCAGGTACAGGAGGAAGGGAAGGTCTGTGGCTCTTCGGTGCAGGTATGCAGAGGTGGCCACAACATTGACACCTGCAGTGGCCACTATTGGGTGGTGACCCCATGCCAGGCACTGCATTACACACCCCGGGTGCGTTATCTTGCTTAGTTCTTTTAATGCCCCAGGGAAGGGCCTCCCTTGGGGCAGCTTCCGCAGTGGGCAAACTGAGGGGTGTAGGAACTTGTTGCTGCCCATGCCTGTGGCATGGCCGAGCGGGCATTGGAAGCCAGCTGCATTGGCCCAGGAGGCGCGTGTCTCAGCCTTGTTTGCTCTCCTGCCTCCCTAAACTGTCCTTAGCACTGAGAACAAAATCATCCTTCCGAATAATGTTAACCCGCCTTGAAAAGGAAAGTTAAAAATGTCAACCGGAACTTGCTACTTTGAGAACATATACATTGTTGTGAATTTGTTATTAAGAGGGAGAAAATATTTGGAAATGCTATGTCAGCTAACAAGTAACTATAGAGACAGCAAACAGATCACAGCCCACATAGATATTACATATAAAATTTAATCTCTTTGAATAGCTTGATATTTAATTTTATCTTCTGAAATATCTAGAAACACTTATCCCTTATTGACTAGAGAAAAAAAGTAGCTTACACAATTTTTGTGTGTGGTTATTTTCCCAAAATTTTAATTCCCGATTAAAATCTATTTAAATCAAATCAGGCAATGTCTTCCAAATTATTATGGAAAGGCCGTCATTTATATGAAGCCTATTGAAGGGGCTGGGAAGTCTTACTGCAATTAGAGCTAAAGTGCTTTAATTATTTTGCTTCCCTGGCCAGGGCCCCCAGTTTTGGGGTTGTAATCTGTTGATGCCAAGTGGCTATTTCAGCAGCCTTAAATCTGCACCGAGCAGAGAGCATCTCACGGATAGAACATGGCTGGATCTGTTCATTAAACTCAGTGCATGGATTCCACAGCATCAGAGAAACTTTATTCCCCAACGTTTCCACCCGAAAGAGGGTCAATGCTGGTGGGTGGGCAGTCCCCCTCGAACAGCCCAAGAAGAGTTCAAAAGGTGGAAAAGTGGTAGTGTGGGAATGTGAGAAGGAAGAAAAGCGGCCACATGCCGGCATGAAAGGATTTAATCTGCGCAGCCGAAACCTCCTCTGATAGTGGAGGGCTTGCTTCTGTGCTGGTCTTGGCAAAGCCACTCTCTCACTGAGTCCTGCCGCCGCCGGGTACTGAGGACTTGCATGTAGCTGGGAACAGTCTGAAGCCACAGCCTGCCTGGAGCTCTCATGGACATTGCATGCTCCATTTCTTAAGCAAAAAGCCAGACACTCCATCTGCAATTCTTTTTAGAGATCATTGGTTTGACAACTTAATATTTATTTTCCGTGTGATTTTTGTTTTGTTTTGTTTCAGCACCCCCCACCCCACCCATTTCCTTCTTTTTGGCTTTTTCACCCTGTGTGTACACATTCATCCTGAAAGTATTTTGAAAAAGCTTTTGTTAAAGTTGGGGCAGGGGGGTACAATTGGAATTTTAGTTCCATTTAGAATTTCCATCTATTTTGAAGGCAGAAGAAGTACAGACAAGATAACATGAACATTTGCATCATCTAAAAATGGATTAAGGATGCAAGGTAGCAATTTTCCCCTTTAATAACTACTGCCACCCCAAGAAGACACAGTGGCTTTCTTAGTAGGTGACAAATGATTGGCTCAGCCAGGGTCTGGTCATCTGGTTGGCATTCCCCATGACAGTGCCCTGGGATGTAATGGATGGTGATATGGCTTGTCCTTTGGAGGGGGGTGGTAGGGATGTGTATGCCCAACCTGTTGGCATGTTTGTTCTTTGGCGATGGCTGTCTGGTGAGGTCAAGTAATATATTCCAGATATTAGAGTATGTGCCATCTTCCAAATGCTTCCTGAAGAACTGGTTGCATTTTGACATTCTGCTCCTTTGTCTCACTGACACCAGCAACTTGATCCTCATGTCTCAAAATGTTGACAGGAGCTAGATTCTTGTGAGATTTTTTTTTTTTCTTCTAGGCACTGCCTGGCCAAGGAGCCTGGCCACTCAGGTGAAAAATACCAGGCCCCTGTGTGGATCTGGGGGACAGCAGGAGTCTGTTGTTAAGAAAACTTTTTCTCCCTTTGCATGATAATATTGCTCAGATGAAAATCACACAATTTTTATGTGATCTCCAAATACCACCTTCAATAAAATAATTTGTTCATTGATCTGGAGATTGAGTGGTTTCCAGCTGCTTCCTTCCCCGGGACAGACTTTCACATTGGAGTCTGTCTCTTTGACTCACTTCTGGTAGAAGTTGGCCTCCCGTGGAGGCCGTTGTGAAAGGGCCAGGCAGCCTGGGGAGGCTGGGGATGGAGCCCTTGTTTCTCTAGGAATCAGAGGGCTTAGCAGAATCAAACACAAAATCATAATATGATAATTTGAGCTTAAACGTGAAGGTATTTATGATCACTGATCTTCATCTTAAAGGTAGGCGAGTGGAATTCTTGCTGGACTGTGGGGGCCAAGGCGACCCTCCTTTTACTAATCTCTATCATCAACGGACTCTTAACCTTTAGAGTAACATGAGGAAACTTTGTGTATCTTTTCACTGACTGTATCATTGATCCTGAAGGAGGAGAGTCTAAAGGAGGATTCTTTGTGTGCATTTTGTTTGCTAATTAAATTGTTTTTGCAAGAGTTACACAGTCCATGTGTGTTGCTTGATCCATCCATATCTATAAGTTCTTTTTTTTGCATAATTTAACTTTTAGGGATGCTTCCTCTCTCAATAAGATGCTTATTTCATTGAGCTGGAAACATCAAGTTTGTAAATGAGGAAGAGCTGGAGGCATCTTTTTGTTTTGTTTTAAAGCAGTGTAACACCATGATAAAGAGCTCAGGACCAGTCAGATGGCACCAAGTTTGCCATCCAGCCTCACCACTTTCAAGCTGTTTGTAAGCAGGGCATTTTGATCTTTGAGCCTCAGTTTTCTCATCAGTAGAACTGGACTAATTCTTTCTCCCTCATAAGGTCATCAGGATTAAAAGAGAAAATGATTAAGGAGCCCAGAGACCAGCTATTCAATGAATGGCCAGCTACTCTTATTACTTGTTTAATACATGTTGTTGAATATTTTAGAAATAGAAGCCCCACCAAAGGCTGTGGGCTTCAGTCATCTGCAGAGCTGGGTGGAGAAGTGCCATTCCTCCTTCCTTCCTGGCTGGTCTTTGGGGTGATGTACCTGGGAATCCAATAACTATTGGCTGATTGATTTCCTATGTATCTGAAGATGCATTTTAAAGGGTCAGCTGAGTTATGGAGGGGTCTGGGGTCTAAGTCTTCACTAAACAAATATTCTCACTCCAATCCATCAAATGTTAGTACCACGTATCTAGGCCACACACACACAATCACACATGAAAACACATACATGCACACAAGTGTACTGGTTGGTTGCTGGATTCCTGGTAGGGACATTATAAACTGTGCTTTCCATCTTTTCCCTACAGCCAAAGCTAAAGATCACAAGGAGGTCCCTTCATTCCTTTCTTTCTTCCATCTTTTTCTCCCTCCCTTTCTCCCTTCTTCCTCCTTCCTTCCTATCTGTCTATCTATATATCTGTCTGTCTGTCTGTCTGTCTGTCTGTCTGTCTGTCTAGACATATAAAGTGTATCCTAGGTAGGATCGGCACTGTGAATGAGAACAGAAATGCTTTGAAACCATTGCATCAACACAATAGCAAAATGAAAGCAGTGATTTTCTCCTAGTTTCCATGTTCCAAATTAAAAAAAAATATATATATATACACACACATACACATATACATACCAGAGACTCCCCTAATTTGCATACTGGTGTATATTCAAGTGTTAATTTCAAAGCAGCCTAACACTTAAGCATGAAGTATAAAATTAATGAGTTGAACCTGTGACCATTGCATTCAAGAAGAGTCACCCAAGAGAGAGGTGGGAAGTCGAACAGAGCTCCTTTACTTTCTCCCACAGAGGAAAAGGTGGAATTCTGGGCTGGCTTTCGCTCACCAGAGGGGATCCCAAATCTATGACAAAAGAAAAATGCCAGTCTCTTTTGGAAAGTATGGAATGCCCTAGTGATGCTGTATGAAGAAGCAAGCCTCCATCTTCCCCGGGGAAATTTGAAACCAAGATGGGGTCCTGTCAATGACCCTCTAGCATTTATTGAGTGCCTATTAGACAGGTGGCCTTGGGCTTTGAAATGCAATATCTTATTTAACTTAATTCTGAGAACACTCTCTGTCTTTTGATGGAGAAAGCGAGGCTTATCCATGGTGGTGTGACTTGCCCAAGGCCAAGCTGCTGGTAGGTAGCAGTGCTGGGCTTTGTCTGAACGGAACCTATGTCAGTGACATGTAGGTTGCATGCCTTTCAGACTGGGACTCTTGGCACGTGGCCTGGACCTTCTCTGCAAATGGGGTTTCCTAGAACAGACATGGCGGTTGGAGAATCGACAGTCATGAGACAGACACACTTGTTGTAGTTGCAAAGATTCTACCATACTCACTCCTTGGACCCTAAAGGGGGAGACTTGTCCTTTGCATTTCTGAGCATGGGAATTATTTTGCTTCTTAAAATGCAATTAAGTCAAAGGCCTGGGAATTAGAGCAGAAGCCAACATCCCATCCTCTGCTGGTGGGTGAGGAATGCTTCTTCCCATGTTCAATAGGCATCTCCTATATTCCCAGGGCACCCTTGCCTTTCCTATCCCTACCCCACATCTCATTCTTCTTTCAGGCATCAGTCCAAATCCTTCTTGCTCCATGAAGCTGTATTTGAACACCTATCCATGCCAAAAAGAGCACACACCACGATGCCATGTGAGGCAAGGTTGCCTTTCATCTGCTCTCACCCTTGGGGTTTTGGGATCCAGTCCTCTCCAGACTTGTCAGCTAGCCTTCTATGGAGACATCAGGGAGGTGTACCTGGACTTTATCCCTACTTATCATCTGTGAGTTATTAACCCAAACCAGATGCAAAGGTGTCGACACTGGTTGTGTTGTAAGAATTCTGAGGGGCTGGGCATGGTGGCTCACACCTGTAATCCTAACATTTTGAGAGGCCGAGGTGAGCAGATCTGTTGAGGTCAGGAGATTGACACCAGCCTGGCCAACATGATGAAACCCCATCTGTACTAAAAATACAAAAAAAAATTAGCCAGGCGTGGTGGCGGGTGCCTGTAATCCCAGCTATTTGGGAGGCTGGGGCAGGAGAATTGCTCAAACCCGGGAGGCAGAGGTTGCAGTGAGCCAAGATCGTGTCACTACACTCCAGCCTGGGTGACAGAGCAAGACTCTGTCTCAGAAAAAAAAAAAAAAATCCAAGGAACTGGCTTTGCTGGGCCAGTTTCTGGTCTCCAGAACCCCAAGGGGACTGTATCTCTTCAAGGGAATAGGTTGAGGGGTATCTGGGCCCCTCCCAGGACCTTGTCCCAGGGAAGCTCCCAGCTGCAGGTTGCTCTGCCTGGGAGGAGGCCCAGGAGTGCCATCGCATTGCTGCACTGGCCTGACCTCCCGCTGGCCTGCACATGAACTGTTCCAGAGACAATATCTAGCTTTCTAGGGGCAGCCTGGAAGAACCCCCGAGCAGCTGTGCTAAACAGGCTCTGAGAGGGAAGCATTGCTAGCAGGCCATATAGCAAGGAGGGCTTCGTGGACCGTCTCCTGAAGGGTATGAGGTACTTAGGCCTCAGTCCTTAAATATTAGTTGAATAGACGAACAAGAAGTGAAGGGCACAGTGTTTGGTGGACGGAACAGCAAGAATACAGGTGTGACAGTAGGAACTGCTGCGGCAATCTGGGAACAGCACTTGGGAAGGACATTGCTGTGGGGAACCTGCTAGAGAGGCTTTGAGATTTGGAACTGTTCGGGGTCCTGGGGACATAACAGTGAACAAACTGATTCAAATCTGGGCTCTCATGGAGCTTCCATTCTGGTAGGAGGGAACTGGAAATAAACAAATAATTCAGGCCTGGGGCAGTGGCTCACACCTTTAATCCCAGCACTTTGGGAGGTTGAGGTGGGAGGATCACTGGAGCCCAGGAGTTCAAGATCAGCCTGGGCAGCATAGTGAGACCCCATCTCTACAAATAATAAAAAAATTAGCTGGGTGTGGTGGTGCATGCTTGTAGTCCAAGCTCTTCAGGAGGCTGAGGTGGGAGGATCACTTGAACCCAGTTCGAGCCTACAGTGAACAGTGATTGTGCCACTGCACTCCAGCCTAGGTGACACGGCGAGACCCTGTCTCAAAAACAGAAACAAAAATGAAACCCAAATAATTCAAATACATTGTATATCAGATGGTGACATGTGTTATGGAGAGAAATGAAACAGGGAATGAGGATACAGCAGAATGGGAGTGGGGGTGGCTGTAATGTCACACCAGTCGGCCAGGAAGCCTCACTGAGAAGCTGGCATCTGCGCCTGGACTTGGCGGTGGATACCAGGATGACAGCACTCCAGGCTAAGGGAAGGGCAAGTGCAGAGCCTCTGAGACAGGACTGTGCTAGGTCTGTCTAAGGAGCAGCCGTGTGGCTGGAGTAAAAAAGGGATGGAGAGAGTTAAACTAGCAGAGCCCATGGGGAGCGGGCTTCCTATCTCCTCTCTCACTGCACTCTGGGCAGCACCACCAGGCTCTGCAGATCTTTGCTGAGTGTCTGCTATGTGCCAGGCACCTGGACCTGACCCCTGTGATTCGTGCTGCTCTGGAGAGACACGGAAGTATATGCGCCATTTCAACCATGCCCATGAAGACTAGGAAGGGAGAGAACTGAGGGCTGTGGGGACACCTCTTCACCTGGGTAGTCAGTGGTGTCCTCTGGGAGGACTCAGGGTGAGAAGAAGTCAGCAGAGAACAAGGTAGGGAAGAGTTCCAGGCAGAGGGAATGGCCTATGCAAAGGCCCTAAGGTTGGAAAGATCTTGGTGGCGCGATCTTTCTTTGCATAGGGAAGGGGACATCTAGTTGGGGCTGCCCTCTCTGCTGTGAGCACCGCCTGTTGAGGGGTAATTCCCGTGGGAGGGCATCCATGGGCCACTGTGGTCTTCTCTGCCTGATGCCCTCTCCTGCCGTCCAAAGTCAATATCTTCCTTCCAAGTGGCCCTTCCCTCTTGCCCTCCTTCTATTCTTCTTCCTAGGCAAATATCTACTAGACATTTACTCTGTACCAGGCCCTCAGAGAAGTGAGAAGATAAAGTTAGCTACAAAGACAAAAATGATCAAGCTCTCTCACAGGGTAGTTCCTGTTGGGGTTCACAAGGGAGTCTGTGATGCCTGGCTCCCCTCTGCTTCCCGGTCGGCCACCCCCAGCTTTAGGGGGTATCCGTTCACAGTTATTTTTGTATGGCAGCATTGGGTTAGACTTGGTTGTGCTTCACGCAGTCTAAAGGGTGGGAGGGTCCATCATGAGTTTCACAACAGTATTTTGGGTTCCTCTTTCCTACGCATGGCTGCAGTGGTGTTCCGTATTCCCTCCATCCTTTTCCATCCATGACCAGGAAATCTCCACAAAGCAGGGTCCCTGCCCCCAAGGGGATTTGTACTTTACTTAGGACCTGACCCTTTGAGGAGGTTCTTACTCCCCATCCCCAACTCTTCATCACAAAGACCTATCCCTTTCAAGAGAGGGACAGGTTGGCAGGAAAACCAGATCCTTGTTGGTATCGCCTGTAGGATCACATGGGATGTTTTGATTTGATGTTGAGCTTGAAAGTACATCTCATGCCTGGCCTTCCGATTCGTTACTTAAATTATTACAATGTTAACTTTTTAATTTTTTTCTTATTATGTTTTTTGGTGCAAAATGAAATATGTCCTGGCTCTTTGGATACTGAACTTTTTTTTTCTCATTATTAGGTTTTAAATGGTTAAGTAAATTTCATTAAATAACTGTAAACATTCCAAAGAGTCCTGCATACATACCGTATTTCACATCATCGTAACTTAGATGCAAAATATTAAAATGTAAATGACTCAATAGAAAAATTATGGAAACAAATGTATGACTTTTATTACACTTTTGGAAAAGTTGCTTAAATATTTCTCCTTCCTTCGCAAAAATCTATGATGAGTTAAAGGAAAAAAATATTTTAAGACACTATAAAAAACAATTCTTAAGAATAAAGCAACAGACCTTGTGAAACAGCTTTTTTTTCTAATTTTATCTGTTCAACTCTGTGAATATATGTTGGCAATTGTCCATTCATTAATTTGTTTATTTTAAAGTAAGCTATATAAACATGAATATAATTATTGTAAATTTAAAACATTAGTTAGAACAATATTGTTCCCAAGTACATAATAGATAGAGGTCTAAATTTTGGTATCATGCATTATGAAATTTGAACTAACAGTTCTTTTTCCTCTGAGGAAATATTGCAGTCTGTAGTAAGAATTGTCTGGGAAACATTTGGTACTTTATTTTAGTCTCTATCACAAATTTCCATGTGATTGTTCTATATTAATCATGAAAACTGACACGAGATTCCTTTTCCATAATAAATAGCAAGTAATGTAATAAAAACAAATGATAACGCTAATGAAAAAATTATATTTTTCCCCACTTAGAGAAGAGTTACAACAATAGGTAGGATAAAATAAAATCAATATTTTGACAGTGCTGTATTACGTCTGGCTCATTAATTTGGAGACAACTTCTCTGTTCAATCCCAAATCACAAAGTGTCAACAAATAGTAGTTTTAACATCTACTCTCATTCCAATGCATTTAATGCTTTGCAAGTTATTTTTAGCAGAAAATGATTTTTTGATTCTGCAGATGTATAGAGATTGCATTGTGTAGGTTTTTGTCTTGGGGAACAATGAAAAACTTTTGCCATTGCAATTTGTATTCAAGAGATAGTTCATTATAAATTCCAGTTCAGCACAATCCTATATAGTTTTTCCTATATATATTTACATATATGAATATGTGTGTGTGTATACACTCTTAAAGGCCATGTTCATTCCTGTTCATTAATTTTATGCAAAGTTTTCCTTAGCTTCATCTTCTTTTAGAAGAATCTACAGTTTCTGATTTCCAAGTACCGATTGTCAGTTGATTAAGGTCAATGCTAGCACTTATTCAGGCTCTTATTGACTGGGGCCACATGATAGATGTGATTGATCGGCTTTAGACACAGGATTGCTCATTTCCCATTGTAACACTCCTTTCCACCTAACCCATCCCTCATTACCCCGAGTTCTTCATAGAGTATTTAAGAACGATCCACCCCCCCGACCCCTCAGGTGCTGTGCTGTTACATTAAGGCCAAATTCCATCTCTCACTTGTGCAAAAAAATATGCATATCACTGCTGCCTGTCTTCCTTTGTTTTCCAGGGATCACAAAAGCCTGGGATTTAGAATAGCAGATAATAACATACAGTGCATATTATTGATGCTGCTTTAATTGTCTTATTGACAACTCACTTGAACTTGGAGAAGCATGCTAATATTTATCATCTTGTGAACTCATGTGCATTTTCTCTACTCAAGCCATAATTACAGAAGAATTTCGAAACTCAGATGTCTGCCTGCTGCACTGCCTCACCTTCCCTGTGTTTGGACAAAAGCTTCCAGACCACTGCATTGCCAGCTGTCTTTGCTCCTTGCCCCTTAAGCTTTTAGCACCCTCTGGACGCTTCTCCCTCTAGGGGAGATCTGGCTAATTAACACGTTGACCAGCGTCTGGCCAGGATCGGGGTGGTGATGTGACCCACCTGAGGAGTTGCAAGGAGGGCAGCATTTGGGTTGCCTAGTGGTTTTTTGTTTTTTCCAAGAGACAGCTGTTTCTTACCTTTAGGAAATGCCAATGGAACACATTAGAAAGATTTAGAACAGGCTGAAGCTAGAATTGAGGCCACCGTCCTGGCTAGGAGACAAAAGTCCACTTAAGGAGGGTTTGACAGGCTTAAGTCAATGGATGGAGCCATCACCATCTAACTCATGTCTACCTAGCTGTCCCCATCTGCCAACCATGCCACCCCATCCACGAGGCTTCAGCCTCACTGGTCTCCTTTCAGGTCCTCGGACACACAGGCTCCATCCCACTTGAGGGCCATAGCACAGCTGTTTCCTCTTCATGGGACCCCCTCATCCTCACCTTTTACCTGGCTGCCCCAGCACAATGCTCAGGTCCCATTCAAGTGGCACATCTTCAGGGAGGCCATTCCTGTCCTCTTCTATCCTATCCCAGTCACCTGCTGTCTTGTCCTTTTCTGTTGTCTGCACAGTGCTTATCTTCATTGACTTTACTGATTGTTTGCACACTTACCCATCTCCTTCCCTCCACAGGACTAGACTCCCTTAAGCCAGGGCCCCTAACAGTCTCCTGAGGTCTCTACTCCCAGCACCCAGAGCAGCGACTTGCAAATGGCAGTCCATTAATAAATATGTTTTGTAAGAATGCTACTTTCCTAAAAGAAAACATAAATTTAGGAGTGTGTCCTTGACCCTTTGAGAACAATGACATGTCATGAAACAGACTGTCCCATGACGCATCCTTTGTTCCATTGTTAGAGATGGAAGTCACAGCTGTGACTCTCTCCCAACCCACCACGAGGTCGCCGTGATGGAAGTGCAGAAAGAAGGTTGTCTCTCTATTGAAAATATGTTAGCGTTATTGCCAAGTTGTTCTCCCTTTGTAGGGGCACTGGCTTAATCAAGGGTGCATGTTATGATAGGGACAGGCTTAATCAAGGGTGTTTCTTCTGGCTTGGGTTTTGGCCTCGGAGGCCTTTTCTCTGAAGGTATTTCCCCGCCTATGCCACTTGGTCTGAGGTTGGCCACGCAGTCCCTGCTGCAGGCCTCTCGCTTGACATCAGTACGTTGGGCACGGAGCGTTGGAGTCAGGTTCTTTGTCGCTGCTGAGAGCCAGCTGTGTGGAGCCCTGATTAACACAGATAAAGTTGTTAGTCGCTCTGCGTTCTTGTCTTTGGCAGTGCTTGATGGGGGTCCCTGGGCAGAGGCGTCGTGGCGACGGGAGAAGATGCTGCCCCGGCCCCCTGATTGGTGAGCCGCTCATCTGACTGATGAGTGAGGTGGAGTAACCCCACTGGCTTCAACGAGACACTCGAATCACAGAGGATGATTGCAGAAGGGGGAAAGGACTTTAAACCTATGTCACACCCTGTTGCCCCAGTGACTCCTGTCTTGGGGAGCTTACGATGCTTGTGCAACTGAAGAATCTGTTTTCTGAGAGTGTTGGGATTGTATTGCTCACGTATTTCTCCCCACAAGTCAACAACAAACGAGAATTCTTGCAGAAAAATAAAAGACGGTAGGAATCAGAGAGGGAAAGAAGTCTCGATTTTCTCCTGTCTGTCTCAGAATCCTTCTGCGGCATCAAATGTTTTCCTTTTATCCATATTATTTCTTTGCTAGTTAAATAGAAATATCCTTTCCCTGTGCACATATTTTCTCTCAAGTAGACTGCAAGCTTCCTGGGAGCAGAATTGTTCTTTTTCTTCCCATAGTGTGCCACTGCCTTGCCAGCTACACACTGCCCCCGTCCCCACCCCACAAGAGGTCTGGCACCCGGGGGTGGGCGGTTTGGGATGCGTGAGGAAAGTAATAAAACCTTAATGAGTAACAGAAGTGAATGAAGAGTGTGGGTCTTTGGAAAATATTTAGAATGATCTCCTGTTGAATTGTTCATCATTTATAGACCTCTTGGGCTAAAAACTATTTGCTGTCTAGCGGTAGCCAAGGCTAGCTTTTTTCTTTTTCAATTCAATGAGTAAAAAAGTCGACTCATTATTATTATATTTTTTAAATAAGGACCCTAAGAGTCTACCAGGGATATTTGAAGACACTATTATTCAAAGCCAGAACATTTTGGGAGTGAAATTCTCATCATGAATGGATTCCTTGATGTAGAAACTAAGAAATCCCTTGGCGTTGTGATTCTTGGTGATGACCTATTGTTACTTGCTTCCAATTAAGGAAGGGAGTCCCACGTCCCCCGGGTTCTTCCAGCTTTCCGCTGGGGTTTGGGCATTGCCTCACTGGTGTCTGCCTCCCAGCCTCTCTTCCCCAGCATGTTCAAGTCTCCAGCTTCCTGTTCCACTATGACTTCAGCTGTTTGATGGTGTGAATGAAAATAAGATATGTATTCAAGGGCACCCCCGGTGTGCCCCCATTGTAGGCCAGGTGACAGTTCATAGTCAAACACAGGGTGGAGGCAGAAATCCCAGGTCCTGGCCTTTGCTTGGTGATTCACTTGGGTACTTTATTACCTACATGGGATCTGTTTCCCCGTCTGTAACACAGGGGAGGTGTGCAAGAGACCAAGAGCAGGTTGAAGAATCAGTAGGGATGCTTGTCAGGCATGCCGGTTCCTGAGCTCCACCTGGAGAGGCAGCTTTGCAGGGGGTGCTGTTGTCTATGGACTCCACACTGGTCCGTAACCCTTCCCAGTTCTTCTCTGATGGGTTACACCTCGAACCTGGAGACATGGTTAAACATCCACAGCTGGGCATGGTGGATCATGCCTGTAATCCCAGCACTTTGGGAAGTGGGAAGATGGATTGAGCCTAGGAGTGGAGCCAGGAGTTCAAGGCCAGCCTGGGCAACATCGCAAGAGCCCGTCTCTACAGAAAATTTAAAAAATTAGCTGGTGTGGTGGTATACACCTTTAGTCCCAGCTACTCGGGAGACTGAGGTGAGAGGATGGCTTGAACTCAGGAGGTTGAGGCTGTAGTGAGCTGTGATCAAGACACTGCACTCCAGTCTGCGTGACAGAGTGAGATGCTGTCTCACTGTCACTTAAAGAGAATTATAAGTAAATAAACATTAGCAAACCTTATTTATTGCCTCCTTGGTTTTCTCCAGATTGTCTCAATTAGTGACATTTAACCAAATCAGAGAGTATTTCACGCCACAATCACAGAGGCAATTCTAGACCCTTATCTCCTGAGACCCTGTCACCTTACGGTGCAGACAGCGGCATCAGGAAGTGAACCATTCTGGCCCTGTTCACACAAGAGCCACATGTACAGCGTCCACTGAATCTCTGCATTCGAATTCAAACCAATAGAAGATAGCAGAAGACGACAAGGAAATGACTGATTGGTCAAAAGCCTTGTCTGTGATTTTAAGAACTTGTAGCTTTGAAGATTTCTTTTTCTTTCTTTCTTTCTTTCTTTTTCTTTTCTTTTTTTTTTTTTCTTTGCGACAGAGTCTTTCTCTGTCACCCAGGCTGGAGTGCTGTGGCATAATCTTGGCTCACTGCAACCTCTGCCTCCTGGGCTCCTGGGTCCAAGTGATTCTCATGCCTCAGCCTCCCAAGGTGCTGGGATTACAGACACCTGCCACCATGCCCTGCTAATTTTTGTTTTTTGTAGTTTTAGTAGAGATGGAGTTTCACTGTGTTGGCCAGGCTGGTCTCGCACTTCTGGCCTCAAGTAATCTACCCACCCGCACCTCCCAAAGTGCTGAGATTACAGGGGTGAGCCACTGTGCCCAACCAGAATCTTCAGATTTCTATCTGGTGAAGTTGGGGAGATGTTCTTGAAAGGTATAGCTGCAGTGAGCATGTGTGATTGGAAGGAGACTTCTAACCTTTTATCTTATGAACTGCCCATCCCATATGAGTTAGAAATTCTCTTCATAACTCCCTAATGGAACCAGTGGGACAACATGTTATTAATACTGTTCCAGGTATGTCTGGCTTTTGACCTTGGCCAGCAGTGGTTCTGAGGAGTGATTATTTCTGATGCCTACTAGATTTCATCTTTTAACAAGGAAGACCCTTGAGTATGTCTACTCCTTCCTTTTGTCTTTTTAGCACCCCTCCCCCAGAAGTTGGGTGACATTTTAAGGAGGAAGGACAAGTCACTACTGTGTGCAGATTTCATATCAAATACAAGAACTCCACTTGCTGCCAAACGGGGGTTTAACCTCTCCCAGATCCTTGGTTGTGCATAATTAATGCATCGTTCAGCATTTGACTTTTGTGCCTTTCATACAGATTTGATCTTAAAGGATGCCTGTGGGTTCTGTGCTCACAAAAGCACCTTCCGTGTATTTCATGGCTTTTGCTTTTGAGTTTTGGGGAGACCCTTGCTTGAGTTTTCCTAAAGAAGATGATCTGTATGGATACAATACACAATCTCTCTTAAATTATTCAGCAACTATTTATCCAGTGCCTAGCACTCTGTTTCCAAATGGTTGGAAATGAATGGCTGCAATATAGTTACTATTACTAACACTAATATTAGTATTAGTGTTAGTCTTAGTATTATAATATAAACAGGAAAAGAAGGAGAAGGAGGAGAAGGAGGAGGGGGAGGGGGACAAGGAGGAGGGGGAGGAGGAGGAGGATATTTTAACACGCCCTTGTGGCATGAGTTCTATAGGTAACTTCCCTTGCATTGTTTTTTTACTGAATCTTCAGCAGTCCTGTGAGGTGGGGTCATCAGTTTGAGTTTCCAAACAAAATATCTGGGGCTCAGAGCACCAAATGACTTACCAAAAAACACATGCAAAAAGGATCACTTGAGCCTGGGAGTTTGAGGCTTCAGTGAGCCCTGATTGCACCCCACCTTGGGTGACGGAGCGAGACCCTGTCCCAAAACAAAAACAAAACAAAGCCAAACCAAAAACCCACATTCAGGGCAAGTGGCTGAGTTCAGGTGAAAACCCCTCCACCCTGCCTCATCGAACCTCTCTTTGCCACTGTGCTGTGTTGCTGTGGCCAAGCTATTGCCTTTTTGGGGAATGGAGGTGGAAGGCTGAAGGGACCATTCATGAAGTCACCAGGCTCTAGTGGGAAAGTGTCTAGCCAAGAGATAGCTGCAAACCTAGTTCCCATTTATACCCACTGTTGAGAATGCTTGGGGACATCCTTTAAATGGTTTCTCTGTGGGCAAAGGCAGCACTCCCTGAATCTGCCCTCTTGCCACGTAGAGGAGATGTAAGAACATGTTTTCTATTGATTTTTTAAAAGCAATTCAGGACCCAACTGGTAATAATCGGTGTGACCTGTGCTGTTCTCCAGGCAGTCACAAGCAGCTCGGAGCCTTGTTGTGTGACTCTGATGTTTGGGATGTGCATTCTTTGAAGATTACTTCTAAAGCAAGGCGTCCAAATCCTTAATTCACGATTCTGTCTATTCCTGTGGTGTTTACATTCCACCATGGCAGAAGATCACTGTGAAAAAGAAAGATGAAAATGCACTTTTAAAAAGGGCTTTTCTTGTGCGGGCCTCCTTCAAAGACCCTAACCCTTTCCCCTCTTGTTGACGCTGAGGTCTGTGTTTCATCTACGTGGAACATATATATTAATAGGTGATTTAAAGCTTTGTCACACTGTGGTGACACATGCAGGCTGAGCTCTTGGGGCAATGAGCTGCGTGGAGCAAGTGCTGGTGTGATTTCGGGTGTTGGGGCAGGTCTCTCTGGCATCGTGTGTCTGTCAAAGGGCTTTCTGCCCTTTTGCTGAAGTCGGGTCTGCAAGCGTCTTGGGGAAAGTGGCTGGTGAGGCTGATTGATTTGACCAGTGAGCAGAGCAGGACCTTGCTAGGGCTGGGCGCTAAGAGAGAGATGAGTCTTCTACTTAGAGAAGTCACTGAGCTTTGGAATCTGAGAGTTGAGTAATGTGCAGACACAGGGTCTGGGAAGACCCCTCGATTCCCTAAACACTAAGACAACTACGATTCCTCTTCTGTCTATACCACTCCCCCCATATGATTCAAAAGGCACCATAAAGGCATAACATATACAAGGACCAAGTTAGTTCTGATTTTTCCAATGATGACTGTTTTGATGCCTGTTGGGGTTTTTTTTTTTTTTGAGGGGGGGACAGATATCAAGTGTCAAATACTTTAAAAATAGAATTCCTTTTTTTAAAAAGTGGTATTATTGCTTCCTCATTTTTGAGGAGTTTCCAAAGCACATTTGGTCTGTCCATGATGTTACACAGGGTTTAGGTTTAAGATCTTGGTGAACTTGATACCCATGACCCGGTCTACAAAGAACATGTGGGGTCTGTCTGCTTCTCTCTGTCCCTGCAGTCAGCAACACCATGGATACTCAAGACTCCCTATCATCGGTGGGGAATAAGCCACCAGGCCACCTGATCACAGAGCACTCCCTGGATGCACTTGAGTGTCTGGGTTCCAGATAGGCGTGGTTCTACATAAGACTGTGTGTCTACATTTTCTGGGGCCAACCAGAAACCATTTCTGATGCTGTTTGGGCCACCCATCTAGTAGATTAATGTGGACAATGATGAAATGATGGTTCACAGGTGGAACCCGAGATGCACTCTCAATTCCCCATATGGATGGTTGGTGTGGGTGCAAATGGCCTTAGGAAAAGAGCCAGGCTTTTGCATTGGTCAGAGCACTGACTTTTTCTATAATGTGTTGAAGGGGGAGCAGGAACTCACTAGTGTTCCTGCTGATGGTCCCCAGGGCCCTTTAAAAACAGCCTCCTTAATATGTTGCTGCCTGTTCAAGGCATCATGTGGCCTTGAAATTTAAAAACATTATATAGTAAATTCTTCTACTTCTTTAAAAAATTTTACTTCCATAAGTTTTTGGGAACAGGTGGTGTTTGGTTGCATGAGTAAGTTGTTTAGTGGTGATTTGTGAGATTTTGGTGCGCCCATGTCCTGAGCAGTATACACTGCACACAATTTGTAGTCTTTTATTCCTCACTCACTTCCTACCCTTTCCCCCTGAGTCCCCAAGGTCCATTGTGCCATTCTTATGCCTTTGCATCCTCATAGCTTAGCTCCCACTTATGAGTGAGAACATACAATGTTTGGTTTTCCATTCCTGAGTTACTTCACTTAGACTAATAGTCTTCAATCCCATCCAGGTTGCTGTGAATGCCATTTATTCATTCCTTTTTGTGGCTGAGTAGTATTCCATTGTGCATATATATATATATATATATATATATATATATATATATATGAGCTTTTGCGCAGCAAAAAGGTTAGCAAAGTAAACAGACAACCCACAGAGTGGGAGAAAATCCTCACAATCTATACATCTGACAAAGGACTAATATCCAGAATCTACAACAAACTCAAACAAATTAGCAAGAGAAAAACAAACAATCCCAACAAAAAGTGGCCTAAGGACATGAATAGATGATTCTCAAAAGAAGATATACAAATAGCTAACAAACTTATGAAAAAATGCTCAGCATCACTAATGATTAGGGAAATGCAAATCAAAACCGCAATGCAATACCACCTTACTCCTGCAAGAATGACCATAATAAAAAAATCTTCCACTTTAAAAAATATCTTCTATTCTCCATAGGGAATACTACCTGGAATTCTTGTTGGCCCTGGCTGGCTGTGGCTGGGGACCACACTCCTAGTCTCCTCAGGGGGATCTGGTGCCTCCGGGGGAGCTGGAGAAGCCTCTGGAGGTTGGAAGGCCAGGGTGCATACCCTGGGATGAGGCAGGAGGCTTTACCCTCCATCTACCTCAGGTCAACAGCATTCCTGTGATGCGAATGGACCCTGGGTCTTTTACTGTGTTTTCTGCCCATCTGTATGCCGTAGCCCGAGAGACACCTGCCTACCATTTTTTTGAGTGAGTGGACATGACCACTAGACATCTGTGCCTGCGGCCATCAGCAATCCAGCATAAAGTTAGCCCCTAAAATGGGAATCTTTGCCTGCCTAATGGAGTGGCGAAGGTGCTGAGCTGGGTTGGAGACCAAGATTAGATCCACTGTCTAATTCTCAGTAGATTGATTCTCCATTAGATCCCAGATAGATGAGCTTGGTAGTTCTAAAGCATTTTTTTGTACCTATGTAGGAATGGCAGAAGGGATGGATTCCCCACTGTAGGAATATTTAGGACATATCTTGTTATTTTAATAAGTGGCTGTGATTCTCATAAAACAAATTCCATTTTAACTCCATTTATTTTGTAGGGCTTTAAAGAAGGTAGAGAATGTTTCGAAATGCTGCTGATGATGGTGATGGTGATGGTGATGAGCGGTAGCGAGGTGAAAAGATTTGGAATCAGTTTCTGAAGCACGCACCCACGGTGCTCATTCCAGTTGGAACCATCACCCTTTAGGCAAATCTTTACCCCTTGGAAGCTCTCAGATTATCAGCCTCCTAACCGCAGGGAGACCCTCCTAGTCAAATGTGGAGAGGGATCCTAGCTGGTGTTTCCAGAGGGCAGTGTGAATGATAAATACTGTTCATATTCAGAAGGAAAAATTGATTTTAAAAATGTGCCTTTGATTCACTAATCTCTGACATTGAGACATTTTTTGAGGTCTGTTGCTATAATTAGAATTCTATAAGCCATTTCATGTCTCTATCAAAATTTTAAGAGACATAGAAAATTTAAGGTTTTTTTTGGCTTACAATTCATCATATCAATGCGAATCTTATTGCAGTTTGGGCTTCAGTGTGGAGCAGTATTTCGGGGCCAGGGACACGCGTTCTGTCATCAGGGCTGTGTTGAGAGCAGCCCCTGTGCTGCCCAACAACGCACAGCTTGAATTTTAAGAATTGCTTGTGAATTGTGTTTCTGCCTTGTTTTGATTTGTTTTTCCCAGCCAAAATATGGGGCTGGAGGCAGGAGACTGTGTCATTCAGAATCTGTGCCTGCTTCCCCACCCATGGGCTGTATCTGTGAGTGCTCCGGCTGGGCGGGTGGACGGGAGGAGTCGGGGGGGGGGGGGGAGGCTTGGTTGCTGGGGACATGTGGGGTGGCGCCGACAGCTCCAGCCGGGCTCAGGTGAGTCACGGCTGCGCTTTGAGATGGGTAATTGGTGGCATGTGGTCCGTGAGCCATGTGTGAGAGCCCTTCCTTAGTCATAGGAAAGGGAACAAGCGTCGCAAATAAAAGCCTCATCAGATTAGTGAGTCAGAAAAGACGCTAATCCCAACCCGATGCTTCATTTCTACTTTTTTTCCCCCTTCCAAAAGCAGAAGCTGTTCCTGTTCTTTAAGAAAAAAAAATTAAAATCAGTTTTCTAAAAGACTGATTTAACCACAATCAAAAGTGGAGGGGGTTGTGGGCCGTGTCACTATTGCAGTATGACGATTAGCATGAAGATGAGTTGCACTTTAGCCGGGCTGAAACTTGTTCCTAACAGAATGTTAAATACTTAGTGAAAAGAAAGATTATGTCTATCTAGTTACACCATTCCTTGATATATGCTCCATGTCAGAATGCCATTGTCTCCTGGGTAAAGACGGAGAGTTCAAATACCCACTATCTCTCCTCTGGTGCTCCGAATGCTCTTCTTTGAAGTTTTTATAATCCATCTGTCATCTTCTAGCAAGGAGGGCACATGTTCTGTACCACTCAATTACAGAATTCTCCTTTGCCAGCTCCAATGAGACAGGAAAGAATGTTATGGGTGGTTGAGAGAAACTGTCAGATATACTAAATTCCTAGGATTCATACGCACGGTGTTTTTCCAGGGTAGGAACACAGCCCGCCTTATTGTCCAAGTGCATTAGAGATACAGTTGGCGTTGGGGTAGAGAACCTTTGATTTTTTTTTTTTTAAAGTCTCTTCCAGAGAGTTATCTTAAATTTGATTGTTCTCTTTTGAAAAAAAAAAAAATCATCCAAACCTCCTCTGGAATGTGGACCCGCCAATGTGAACTGAAAATGTGACATTTGTTTTAGCTAACTAGGAGTCGGTAGTCCAACTGTGCAGAGATTGGGAAGTAGCAAAGTGCTTTTGTTTGTGTGGTTTCACTTTAGTGAAATAGGATTTTTACTTGGTCTTGATAGAAGATGGTGACTAGATAAAGCCTGATCCCCACAGAAATAATTTTCATCATCAGATGAGCCGAAAGCCTGAACATTAAATGTTCTGCCATCTGGTGAGATCTGAGAAAGTTAGCACTGGACTGAAAAGTCTTTAAAATGGGTTATTTTATTTAAGGACAATCTACCTTGGAGTGGTTAGTGTTTCTAGATATCATGTTAACTTCTCACTCATTGAGTCACGGGTGGTTAAATTCGTTGTCTTATGTGAAATGAGTTTGATGATCTCGGCTTAGCCTCTAGTGGGTATTAATTCACATTATGAAATATCCCAGAATAATTTAGCACCGTGTGGCATAATTTGCATTTTTACTCAAGATAGGAGCAATGATAGTGTCTCTGGATCTATTCCCCCCCTTTTTTTCATTCAAAAGAGGATGGCTCTCCTTTGTGGCTTTCAGGGTGATTGTCGGTGGGGTTTACTCTTACTAATTCGGTGGGAACATATGGCTTTAGAGCTTGGGGTGGTAAGAAGAGGAAATTTTATCTTGGGCGCTAAAACATGACAACAAATATTTGCGGGGAGATAGTTGCAGCAGATGAGCTAGGATTTCATGACCCTGCGAGAGTGGACATCTCCTACATGCGTGTACATTTTACACAGAAGCACATACATGAGACTAAAGAACAGGGGTTCGGGTGGATGCATTCGGTTTGGGGGTCCACAAGTGTCCCTCAATTTGTGAAAAGCGTCTTTTCTCTTTACAAAACAGGAAGGTTTTCCAGAAATGCAGGATACGATTACAGTAATTAATTTAGTGAAACTTCTTAAATCTGATCTTCTGTTCAAACTAATAATGCCAGGGTGGGGTGGCTCGATGTCGTTAATTGAAATCTGGAGACAATAAAAAAAAATGTCTTTCTGCAACTTCAATACAGCAGTCTGGAACTGTCGGGTCAGGCTGTGAACCAATTTTCTTCTCATTACTTTTGATTTTGGAGTCAATACAAATTTCATCAGTGATTGTAGGGTGCAGGTCTTCGTCTGCATAGACCCTGTCATGGGAGAATATGTGCACTTGGTTTAAAGATTTACGGAAAAGTGGTGCTAGTGACTCAGGAAAGAGAGGAAGGAAATGCTGAAGCCAACAGCCTCCTTGGAAACTGCTCCAGTGCTCAGGGGTGATTAGCATGGAGAGGCATTGGGGTGGGGGGAGAGTGCTGGACCCCAGGAGGCCTCTGCATCTGCAGACCACTGGGGGCAGCTGGCGGCAGCCTCTGTGGCTCCCTTGCTGTTCCTTCCAGACCTGTGTCTTTAGCCCAAGTTTCTCTCTCCTTTTTTCTTTCTCTCTCCCACGTCCCCTATATTTACAGCTGTGGAGAGAGTCCTTCTGCAGCTCACAGAATTTAAGGCCCCACAGAAACTTAAGGGTAGAAAAAAGGAAAAAGGAGGAGACTCAACTTTGTAGGAGTTTGTGAAATTCTGAAAGCATCCTGGGCAAAGAGGTCTTTTGTGTGGAAACATAGATCCAAGACGTCGTATGCGATTCCTCATTTTTCCTGCGTGCAGTTTGCATCTGTGTAAGTCATGGGATCAGCCCATCTATCATTAGGTATTGGCCTAATTGGACATTTTTTATGAGCCCGGTTTGCTATTTATGTTAAAAGCAATTCGCAGAAATGCCCTTTCTTCATGATTCGGTATTGGCAATAGCGACGTATGTTTAATCACATTTTCCATGAGTAATTATCTAATTCACATGATTACCAATATAAAACAGGAAAATAGAATAGGGGCTTAACTCAGTCCTGCTTGGGCGGTGACACAGGCGTCCAGAAAGACCCGAGTGAGGGCGAATGGTTGCTGGTTCTGTTTCCTTCTGTCATATCATGGAGATTTTTATTAGCAACAGGAGCTCTCTGAAGCCGGGCCTCTGGAGGAGAGAGGCTATTTGGGATTCTGTTGTAATGCAGTTTGAGGTTCACTCTGTCTGCTTGGGTTCTTAACGTTTGGGGCTGTCCTTTTTGAAGATTTCCGGGAGACGGAGGTCACATTTTTTATTCATGTTGAAAAATATTCATTTATCAGTATTGGTGCAACTGTAAACAAGTGATAAAGTGACAACATTTACAACAGTAAAACTGACAGCATTTACTTTAATTTTCTGTCATTTTGGTAATTATATCAATCAAGATCCAAAACTAAAATGATATTTTAGCATGCAGTAAGAAATGAGGAATTCAGATCTTAAAAGACCATTACAATTAGCTTTGAAATGTTCGCCATTTTACCATAATTGTTTCATATAGCTTATATGTCTTCATTTACAGCCGAATATTCTGTTGATCTTTTATAAACAAAGTAGCACCCATCTGCTCCTTGAGACACTCCTGGCGCCTATTCATTGCAAAAATAATACATGTCCTAATGACTTCCACATATTTTGAAATCTCCCTTTTGAAATTGGTCTTGGCAGATTATTTGCAGGTACTTGAGTTGCATCTGTTTGCAATTTTGCAAATGCGGAAGACTTTAATGTTGAGCACTGCAAGAGGGCTATTTTAATCCTCAGATAACATTGGCTGTCATCAAAAGCCACATTTATCTTTTCGAAGGTGGGGCAAATGTTTAATGTTAAAAGACAGTAAAAGGTCAAGGCCAAGTCTGGGGTCTGAATATTTTCCTTTCACATGCCGTGCCTTTTGCAAACTCTTCCTTGCATTTCTTTTTATTTAAGTTTTAGCTTAATAACCGTTGCCAAGAGGATGTTTTGCTGATAAAATGAAAGATCAGGAAGAGAGTAAATCAGAAATAATAGTGAACTCCAGGCTCCTGAGCTCATTACTACCATGTGGCTAGCAGCTGACCAGCTTTAGGTTGACTCTGTTTACAGGGAAGAACTAAACAGCACAGTGTTGGAGAATACCGGGGCCTTGAATGCTGTTGCTGGCCTGCCTCCCAGGAGGGGCTGAAGATCTGGGAGGGAAGGTGGTCACTGTAAGGCCAGCGTACCTTCAGCAAGCTGATGCTGCTCCTGGGCGGACCCATTGCAACTGGAGGAGCTGCTCACTCTAAGAGTCTGCATGGGGACTTGTTTCCTCTTTGTTCAAACTCTGAAGCCCAGAACACTGAAGTTAAGTGAAGGTACTTTCTGGATTGCTGTCTTTGACCTGGTCAACATTGAGCACACAAGCAAGCCATCCTGTCACTAGGGTTTTTGGACTCTGCAGAACTGGGGCAGTAGGACAGGTTGTTACCGGCCTCCTTCCTAGTGTCTCCTCTTTGGTCCTCATGGGGGTCTGTGTGTGCCATGTGGAGCTACAGTTTGTTCTCCACTGGCTGCCATTTTGGCCATGACCCTTACATCTGAGAATAAGATGTTAGCCCATTTTGTGTTTAAATGGAAGTAGTTGGCCATGGAGACGTCATTGGTGGCTGCAAATATGCTAACCATGAAGGTGTCGCCTACACAACCTACAAAACCAATTCACCTCCAAGCCACTTCCAATGACTCTGGTGACAGAAGGGACATTAAAGCTGAAACTAGCTCCATCCTCTTGTTAAACGTGAGAAAAGTAGGAGCTTCACAGATAACCAGGTACAGCCCAGCATCTTGAGGTTTAACTTAAGAAAGGCATGCTCTAATCCTGGGGTGTTTCTGGATATTTTTCTGGCAAAAAATGTTCAATATGTAGTTGTATAATGCATAGTTGTTTCCTGTTTCATAGGTAGTTGAACATGCCTCTGGCATAGAAACGGAAAGTACATTAAATGTGTTATGGAAGAGTGCTTTATCACCACCACTCCTCATCAGCGAGCACCTTGGTCATCTCAACCCATTGGTACCATTTGATAGATGAATGCTTTACAAATGTGTATGTTTGTGTGATTAGTTCTTTAGTACATAAGTCATATGTAGTCATCAAAAATTTTTATTTTTTAAATTTTTATTTATTTATTTATTTATTTATTTAATTTTTGAGACAGAGTCTTGCTTTGTCACCCAGGCTGGAGTGCAGTGGCATGATCTCCGTTCACTGCAACCTCTGCCTCCTAGGTTCAAGCGATTCTCCTGCCTCAGCCTCCCGAGTAGCTGGGATTACAGGTGTGCACCACCACGCCTGGCTAATTTTTATATTTTTAATAGAGATGGGGTTTCTCCATGTTGGCCAGGCTGGTCTGGAACTCCTTACCTCAAGTGATCTGCCTGCCTTGGCCTCCCAAAGTGCTGAGATTACAGGCATGAGCCACTGTGACCGGCCAAAATTTTTTATTTTTTTATTATTGCATTCAAATAAGTATAGCATTAAAAATATAACAAATTTCTGAGGTTAAACCTAAGAGAAGCCTGTAGCAACTCAACCCCCCCTTTTTCATTTTGTTTGCAGTTGCGGGTGGGGAGAAGGTAGCGATTTTGCACAGAATGGGAACTGGCATCCAAGGTTTTTGCTTTTTCTGCGTCGTTTATATTCTGATGCTTTCATATATGGGTGATTACACTTTAAAGAGAAAAGACCTCACACTCTTCTGATGATCAAAAATTTCACACTACCAAAGGGATATATCAGGGAGCAGGGATGGTTACCATCTTTCCCTTACAGAAAAAGAATGCAGCAGCGGGTCCTGAGATGAACCAGGACTGTGGTCCTGGCGCAACAGCATGGGCGTCACCAGGGAGCTCGTTAGAAATGCAAATCCCAGGCCTCACCCCAGACCCATCTAATCGGAAACGCTGTGGGTTAGGCCCAGCAGTCCATGTTTTAACAAGTCCTCTAGGTGACTCTGATGCGTACTGAGGTGTAAGAGCCACTGCTTCAGGGGCTATAAAATGGCAGTGGCTTTTCCAAGGCTAGAAGCCCAATCCCCATGCTCCAGAACTTTCCATCATCTCCCAGTGTCATCTTCGTGTCCCAGAGGCCGTGCTACAAGCCTGTAGACCCAGTCAGTAAGCACAGTTGTTTGTTTAAAATGCGAAAAAACAGATAGGTGGTCATCGGGTGCTTCTTTTTTTTTTTGAGACAGAGTCTTGCTCTGTCACCCAGGCTGGAGTGCAGTGGTGTGATCTTGGCTCACTGCAACCTCCACCTCCTGGGTTCAGCAATTCTCTTGCCTCAGGCTCCTCTATATCTGGGATTACAGGCACCACCACCATGCCCAGCTAATTTTTTTTTTTTTTTTTTTTTTGCATTTTTAGTAGAGATGACGTTTCACCATCTTTGCCAGGCTGGTCTTGAACTCCTGACCTCAAGTGATCCACCTGCCTTGGCCTCCCAAAGTGCTGGGATTACAGGCGTGAGCCACCATGCCCGGCTATTGGATGCTTCTTTCTTCTGCCTTTCTAAGAGATCATTTATTGGGGTTTTTCACAAGTTTACCAATTGATCATTAGAATCTTGAAAAATGTAGAGGTGACTCCGATGTCTAAAATGTGTTTATTTTAGACTTGAATTCTGGAGAATGCCATCTCTCCATACTGCAACAGGTCAGTGTAAAGTGTCTGTTCTTTGACTTTTGAGTCCTGCATCCTGCAGGGAATTAGGTGTTTCCATGTTCAAGTTGGGGAACATCACAGCAGTTGTTCCTGTCCAGGAAATATCTGCATTTTATGGAGTCATTAGAGTTGTCTGTTTAGAGTTTGCTGGGCAGGATAAGAGGATTCTCCTACTCATTGCAGAGCTTCTGCTGGAGTGTTTTTGGGCAGAAGCCACAGCTGTGTGACTATAGTGAGATGCTGAGAGGAAGGTTGGTGGTCCAAGCCCAAGGCCAACCTCTGTTGCATGTCGGCCATTGGCAATTCTCAGGTAGAGCTTTCTTGGCAGTGAGAGAGACTCTTGGTGAGTTCAGGATGGAGTCAGAAGGAAATTCACTGGCCACTTGCTATGCTGCCACTGAGAGTCCTTCTCTAGGTTGGGAAGTGACAGGCTGATGGCCTTCTGTTAAGAAGTTATGACCCAGGCACCAGCCATGGCCACCATACTTGGTAGAGTCTAGCGAACCTGCAAAGGCTTCAGCCCCCGGAGCAGGAGGAGCAGGTACAAGCAAATGTGTGGGCATGGCCTTCATACCCCCAAGCCCAGTCCTGCTCCTAGAAATAAGGAGACAAAGACCTTCATGCTTCAGACCCCCTGGCCCATCCCATTGACTCCACAGCCTCAGTTTCACCTATTGAGCTCTCCGCAAATGTGGCTCCCACTATGTGAGACTATTTTGCATGATACATAGATTGTTGGATATCTAAAGACCTATTAGAAAAATATAACTAGCACATTATAGCTGTGAGTTTTGCAGATGCTATTGCTTAAGGTGAGGCTAAGTTATAAAAAGAAGAAAGAAAAGAGTAGGTGCGGTGGCTCATGCCTGTAGGTGCTATGGCTCAGCTCTTTGGGAGGCTGAGGTCAGAGGATAGCTTGAGCCCTGGAGTTTGAGACCAATCTGGGCAGCGTAACAAGACCCTGTCTCTCAAAACATTTAAAAATTAGCCAGGTGTGGTGGTGCATGCCTGTAGTCCCAGCTACTCAGGAGGCTAAGGTGGGAGGGTCATTTGAGCCCAAGAGTTCAAAGCTCCAGTGAGCTATGATCGCACCACTGCACTCCAGCCTGAGCAATGGAGTGGGACCTTGTCCAAAAAAAAAAAAAAAAAAAAAAAGAAAAAGAAAAGTGAGTTGATTTAAAGTTAATTTAAAAAAAGTATTAAGTAAATAAAGGTCTGGATGGCACAAAGTTATGGTGGGAACTGTGAAAGGGGGCTGTGGATGACTGAGGTGTGGAACGGGCTGAGGGTGGCCAGTGTTTCCTGAACCTCCTTGGCCGTCCCCTGGGGAGGGCTCCTGCACCCAGCAGAAGTGTGGCTGGTCCATCCTGGTGAGTGTTTTATTGAGAGGAGTCCCACCCCCTCTTCACATCTCAGGCTGCTGGTGGGTGCACTTCTGCGTCTCGTTGGCAATGCAATTACTGGCACCATGGGAGGTCTGCAGGTTCAAAGCTAGTGATGAGAAATCTAGTTCACCCCTTTCAGAAATACGGGTTTGGTTTAGGTGGCGATGGTGGTGTTTCATCAAAGAAAAACTCCACCAACCCATAAAAGACAAATAAGAACACAGAGTCTGGTGCTCCTCTGTTAGCAGGAGACTCCAGGTGAGAGGCTGAGCCTGCCTGGCTGGTCTCCTCATTGTCCTCTCTTCCTCCTTTTCCATGGCGGCTGCCCAGGACATAGGTCCTCCAGGTGCAGGTGGGAAGGGACAGTCATGGAGCTGTACCACTGAGTTTCCCTGAGGCATCCACATGACAAGTGCTTGTACCTTGTAACTCTGGGCTGATGCACGGGTCAAAGCATGGGGCTTGTGCTGACTCAGAGGCCATCTTCCTTGGTGCCTAACGGCAGTCTTTGCTCCTGTATTTCAAGGCTGTGGGTTTTGGGGACTGACAGATGGGCAGCAAGGCAGTCCTGTGCTTCCTGAAGTCAGTTATGCCACTGCCTCTGCGTGTGCTGCCCCAGGAAGGGAGGGCTCATCCATGGTTGGAGGCTTGCAGATGCAATGTGGACTTGTCTTGCTGGTGTTCGTGGAATGCTATGGCATCCTTGGGTGGCCAGGTGGTCAGAGGTACCTGGGTGGCTGGTGGAAAGTGAGGGGCAACAGTGTCGCCTCCCTGCAATGGTGGGGACATAGGGGGACCTCACCCTCAGGGAGGGACTGCCTGACTCTGCAATGCCCACACTGCCTCCTTGTTTGTGTCCCAGTGGCAGGTGGGGGCTGGTTGCCTCAATATTTGGGACTTTCTGAGGACGTCTCCAAGGAGGATGAGATATAATTTCTGCCCTCATGGAATTTGCAACATAAGTGGAGAGCCAAGGCCAACCCTCTTGGGAATGACCTGTGTAAGGCAGGGGTGCTAGGGCACCAAGCCCGTCAGGTGTGGGTGCTCAGGGACAGGAAGTTCAGGGTGACAGAGAACTCCACAGTGTGGACAGGCATGAGGGAGGATGTCCTGGTGTCCCCTACGTGAGCAAAGGCAGTGAGCCCCGAGAAGGAGGTGGGAGGAGGGCTGCTTGGTGGGAGCAGCATGGTGCAGCTCCTCTGTGAGACCCCAGGATGCAGCACAGCGCATAGCAAACAGTACATGCTCAATAAATATTTGTTAAACTGAACTGAATGGGACTAGAGCTTCGGTTGCTTATGTGGATGCCAGGGCTGGTCTCTAGCATAATGATTTTGGAAAGCATTTACTGGGTCCCTGCCCTGTCTTGGATTCTGGAACCCGGAGCCCCTACAGAAGCCACACTCCAGTGGCATCACCCGTGGAGCTGGCAGCAGAACCCACTGGGACCAGATTCCCTGGCATCTCCCAGGGACCATCCCTCCGACCAGCTCCTTTTATTAACTCAGTGTTGAAGGAGCTGCCCATTGCTGAGGAAGGATGGAAATGAAAAATAACGGAGTGTGTGCGTGTCTGTGAAGGTGACGATATAAAGGTAATGCCACTATGAAAGGTGATCTCATTCGCAACTCGGCGACTCCAATCTTCTGTGCGTTTTGGCCTTTTCTGAATCGCTGCCCCACTCAGCCCCAAGTCAAAAATTTGTTTACACTAATCAGATTTTCAGCTACTCATTCTGTTGCAAGAAGAAGTTGTGTGTGTGTGTGCACGCGTGTGTGTATTTCATACATTTATGGGTTAAAATCAGACCCCGCGTTTCCATTGTTTTCTATCTCTAGGTTAAAAGCTTTTCCCTGAATCTCTCCTGATGCATCTCTCTAGAAAGAAACTCCCAGACTGGGCTAGGCTGAAATTTAAACACACAGACACACACACATACACACACACACACATACCCTACACACACGCATTTCAGACTACACTGAAAAACTGCAAGAGAAAATAAGAAATCCAGCAACAGGAAAGGAACTTTCAGTTTTCACTTCCAAGTTTGGCAGCCTGGTGAACTTGAAAGGTTAGCTATGAATAAGCATAATCAGATCTTTCTTTTTGTCCATATTTAATTCAAATGAGACAGCTCTGTGTTGACTTCTAATACAGAAAGGCCACCCACCATGGTGGCGCTCCCAGCCAATGAAGCCGGCTGGTGAAAGCTTTCTTAAATGGTGCTAATCAGCCCAGAGAGGCCTGCCCTCTATCCCCATCAGTATTCTATAATTCAGATGTGCTGATAACCTGAAATTGAATGTGTCAGGATGCAGACACGTGAAGGGAAGAGGGAACTCCAGGCTAGAGGAGCCGGGTGGCTGGGAGACAATGCTGTGGGGGAGGGGGTTTCACACCCTCCCCTGATCCCCCCAGGCCCCCGCCCCCCGCAGTTGTGCCTCTGTGTGTGTGTGTGTGTGTGTATGTGTGTGTATTCGTGTGCATGCATGTGTGTGTGTTATTGTTCAGGGCCAGAGACAAAATGGAAGGTTTCAAGTTCTGAAATATTTATAGGAAAGCTTTGGATTTTGTATATGTTAAATGAATCAACAGACATTTTGGCTGCTAAGGGGTGAATGGTAATTTGCGATTAATTTTTTTTTGAAGCCAAGGCTATTTTAAAACCTTTCTCTCACTTTCTCATATAAGAGACAGACAGACACACACACCCACCCCAGTCTGGTGAGCACGTCTCACAGGGAAGTTTAACAAAAGAGTCGCTATTGTCACTGTCCCAGCCGGCAGCAGTGCAGCTGAGGGTCAGTTGCTATTTCTATTTTAAACCTTGATTTTTGCAAAGTTTGTCTTTTGACTGTTCTCATTCTAATCAGGCTTAGTTAGGGGATCCGCTCCAAGCTCCACACCAGGCTGTGAGGACAGAGAAAGATAAACCGGGGGGATTAAACAAAAAGTTCTGCTCTGTCAATAGTCGTGTGTGTGTGTGTGTGTGTGTGTGTGTGTGAGAGAGAGAGAGAGAGAAAGAGAGATTCATTGACCAACACTCATCTCACAGCCATTTCTTTAATTTCAAAGAAAGTGCAGTTTGTCACAGAGCTCTGCCTTCTGTGAGCTGATGCCTTTGACTTTGCGTGTGATTTGTTGGGTGTGCCTTCAGGGTGCTAGCTCTTCAGTCTCCCCCTTGTGCCCCATGATTTTATGTCCCTCGAAGACAGGGGAACAGCAGCTCCAGCCCCAGTCGTGTCTTCAGTCCCTCAGTCCAGCCCAAACATTTCCCAAATGCTCGGGTGCAATCCTCTGCCAGCCTCTGCTGCTGCCAGGAGCCCAGCCCTCTTCAACTTTGCTGGTTGATGTCTTGATCAGCTTAGAAGCTGCCTGATTTCTGCATCTTCCCCCATGTGCTCTTCCAACCTCCCGCTCCTGCAGGTCAGGAGGGACCTTTCCTTCTGCAGGTCTCCCTTTGTCAGAGCATGTGTCACTCCATCCTGGCTTAGAGACATCTGCATGCCTCTTGTGTGTCCTACTGTGTGATGTGCTCCTTAAGCGCTGAGTGTGTCTGAGGCGCCTTGTCCACCCCGCACCTCCCTCTGCACAGAAATGGGCAGGAACTGGGGAGACGCACTCAGAAAGGGGCTGAATTGCCTGTGGTCCCTGCTCAGGGCTCGCCATATTCAGAGGAAAGGATAGCGAGGGGAGACAGGCTGGGACTAGGCAGGATAGTGGAGATATAGAAGCTGCCTTTTTTCGTCATGGTTCCAGCTGGTATCACCTTGTCATCTCCCACTCAGTCCAGGCTGGCCTTAGGGACACGAGTCTGCCCTCCCAATCAAGTGGGCACTCTTTTCTTCAGAGCTCATAGATTTTCTTCCTAAGAGACTGCTCTGTCAAAGGGTAAGAAGAAGGTCCCAGGTTTTTGTTTCTCTTTTCTTTTTTTTTTTCTTTTTTTTGAGAGACAGGGCCTTGATCTGTCATCCAGGCTGGAGTGCAATGGTGTGATCACGGCTCACTGCAGCCACAACCTCCTGGGCTCATGAGATCCTCCTGCTTCAGCCTCCCAAGGAGCTAGAACTACAGGCACATACCAACATGGCTGGCTAAATATTTTTAGAGACAGGGTCTTGCTCTGTTGCCCAGGCTGGAGTGCAGAGGCACAATCACAGCTCACTGCAGCCTTGAATTCCTGGGCTCAAGCAATCCTCCCATCTCAGCCTCCTGAGTAGCTGAGACTACAGCCACGAGCCACCATGCCTGGCTAATTTTTAATTTTTTTTGTAGAGAGGGGTTCTCACTTTGTTGCCCAGGTTGGTCTCAAACTCCTGGGCTCCAGTGATTCTCCTGCATCAGCCTCCCAAGGTGCTGGGATTACAGGCGTGAGTCACCACCTGGCCAAGGTAACTTCTCATCTCCATCCCCATCACGGTCAGACTGATTGGCACCATGTGGCCTGTCATCCAGAAAGACCAAGAATTCTTCCCTGTGGTTTGGACCCAGTGGTGGCTTCCCCAAGGGAACGGTTGGCATATGTTTAATTATTCATTGGTGTTCTCGTCTGTATCTCTCTCCTCCTTGATTGTTTTGTCTTTCCCTAAAAATATTTATTTGAAATTCTGTGATCAAAGACTGAAAAACAAAATAGAGCAGGATATTAAAAAGAAAATTTTTTTAAGGAGGTTGGAATGTCAAGATCATTTTTATTAGAAAAGTTTACAAGATGAAGCCACGAATTATTTACGTAAACTTCATATATCAAGCATAATACTCCCAACTGTGCTTTTGGTGAGTGATATTGGCTGGCAGGACTTGGATTTAAAATACCTTCTACTTAAGGCAGGAAGAATGCATTTTAATTAAAATTAACGGATTCTTTTTCTTGATCATATTTTAACACACACATACACACTCACACACATCTGTGTTCAGAATTGATAAAGAAAGAACTCTGGTTAAATAATCCACTTTTGTCTGACAACGGAATCCGTTATAGAGGTGCAAATATGCAGAAAGCTATTTGGAAATGCATCCTAGTAGTTGTCAGGTTTTATTATGCAGGAAGGTGTCATGTTTGTTACGAAGCTGAGTGCAGATGGCAGAGTGGAAGAAATGGATCACTAATTTTAACAATGATTAATGAACAGAGATAGAAAATGAATTACATTGGACTATCGGAGGCAAGAAATATTTTTGTGAAAATTTTGACTCATCTGCTGTGCTGTTCTCTGCAAATTATTTTCAGAAATTCTATATGTTGTCAACAGTTGACTGCATTTTCCATTACTGTCTATTTCTGTTCTTAAGTACTTTTGTGTTATTAGAGATACATAATTTCAAAATACCAATACATTCCTGATTACTTAGAGAAAATATATGTAACAGTGTGACTGTTCCATAGACACTAGCCATAAAAGTCCTGTTTTATAATAATCTTTCATTCTTCCTCATTTTATCACTACATTAGGAACGTTTGATAAAAAGAAAAGAGGGGGGACTCTTCTAGCACACGCAGAATAAAGGAAAAATAGAGCGAAGGTAGGAATAAAAATGTGGTCTTGGTGGCTTATTGTGGTGCTGAGCTGCTACCAACCCTGTCCATCTTTGCATCCCCTGCCTGGCATCATGGGAGGGAGGGGCCAACTCCTTCTCTGGTGTTACCCTCTGCCATTCGTGGCACACCTCGTCCTGTCCTCTGTGGGTGTGGCTTCAGGCATCTCCTGACTCCCTGTCTGCCTTCAGACACAGGGAGTATCACCAGTTCATGAAGTTGTCCCAGAGATTATTTTTTCCTCTGTTGGACCCTTCCTTACTTTAGTTCTTTCTCTCTGCTCCAATGACCCTGGTATTGATAGTGAGTTTTCACAGTGCTTTGCGAGTCTGGCTTTGTTTTTCAGCCCATCAGCAATTGAGTGTGTATGTGTGTGTGTGTGACAGAGACACACACACACACACAGAAAGAGAGAGAGAGAGATCTGCAAAGGAATACAGCTTATTTGTTTATGATATCTGTTCTTGGCATGAGGCACACCTGTATAATTTCTCATATGGAAAAAATGGATAGTGATTTTCTTTTCTTCCATCTTCCTCCCCCCGCCTCCCTCCCTTTCTCTCCCCCTCTCATCCTTCCCTCCCCCCCAGATATATTAGCCACATTAAATATATTGACTTCAGGGCTTCTCATTTTCCTGAGATCCTTTGCAATAGAGAAATGATCTACTAGTGTTTAGATCCCGCATTGTAATTGGTAGGCACTTAATTTCACTCATCAGGACCCACTTTAGTACATTTCATAGTTAGTAAATTTAGGATTCTTACTATTGCAGGACCACCCAATCAGAGTTCAGCTGTGCATCTGTGGTCAGTGCTATCAGTCCACCTCTCATCCCATCACTATTTAATACTTGGCTTGGATGTTAATTTGAATTAAAACTTCACCTTTATAAGGGTATAGTCCTGGTGTGGTTTTGACAACTCCCCATTCTTTCCCCAAGAAGGATTCCCTCAAGACAAGATGACAGGGTGCTTCTCGACCCTCCCAGGGAGTGCTGGCTCTCTAGAGCCCTGACATTTGTGTAGGGCGAAGCTGCCTCCTGAGAACTGCCTGGTGTCTGAACAAATGGACAATCTATAACGACTTCCTTCTCCTACAAACGAGCTTTCCAAGTTTTCAACTTGACTGTTTTATTTATGCTCTTGACCTGTAAAAACAAGCAGGCTGTTTAAAAAGCAAAAAGTACTTCCCATGATTAGAGTACTTAGAGTTGAAATAAATTGGAGAATGAAGCGAACATTCCTCGCCGCTTCAGTGGAAAATGTCGTGGGGGTTTTCCTTCTTGAGCATGTTCTGTGCTTCTGCAAGCCGGAACTCCCCAATCTCACTGGCCTTAGGGTCTCCAAGAACGGATTCATGTGTCTTCCCCTTTTCTTGCTTTTAGGTAGTGGAATTATCTTAGTGAACATTTAAAACCTGTTTGCGAATGGTTCTAAGTCAAGTAGTTTGCATATAATTATGGTCCTGATGGGAAAACACTTTGGAAAAACAACTAGTGATACAATGCAAGGCCCGCTCAGGTTACATAGCATATGCTAAACACTGAGGAAACACTCGCGGTCTTTAGTGAACAAGGTAGGGGAAGGCTCCAGGGAGCCGATTTAGAATGTGACTTAAGGCAAGCATGGCTTTTTGTGTCTCTTTCTTTTGGCGAGTGTGTTGAGTAGCAGTGGTCCCTGGCACTCCGCAGGAACCCTGCCACCTGCCTGGGGAGGCTGCCCTGCACAGATCTGTACAAGGTGGGTGTCCGGAGAGGAGCAGGTTGAACATGAGGACTCAGTGGGAAGCTCTGGGTGAGCAAGGTTTGGTGGAGACAGTGGTCACTGGGCTGGTGCTCAACTGGAAGTTGCACCAGGGATAATTTAATGGTGTGGGATGTAGAGGGAGAGTTACGCACAGGCAGGGAGGGGGAGAGAATCCTACAATTTGTGGATGGAGAGAGCAGGAGGAATGAAAAAGAAACTGTAGATGATCCACTTAAGAGACAAGTGATTCCTAAATATAGAACTGTCTTTATGATTCATGGTTGGGGCTGCTTTTGAGGCAGTAAGTCAGGTGGATTATCTATAGGAATAATTTGAGGGTACTTGAGATTTCGACATTTGGGTCTAAACACCAGGAAACACATTGGTGTTCAGGTTACGTTCCTCCTCCTACTATGAATGTCTTCTGGCTATTTAACCTGAGTGTGTTCATGCCTGTGTAAATTTGGCTCCTGGCCTGCGTTTGTACTAGGTTGGTCCCCCGCCTCGGCTTGTACGAATGAAGATGCCACAGCCCAGTGTCTGTGTGTGCGGCCTTCCCACTGCCATTCCCGGAGGCAGCTGGCACCCATGTTGCACCCAAACAGGAGCCAAAGGCAGTCCCGCTTCTAGCTGGTTCCAGTTTTCAGGGACAGCACTGTTTATTTTTCCACAGTCGTTACTGGGTTTTTGTTTTGGTTGTGATCACCTTTATATCCCTCTGAACTAACTCATCCAATCAGAACTGGAGAGAAAAATGATTTGAAAAGTCATTTAAAAATACCTACTTCTAAGGCGAATTCATCCAAGTCATCAGATAGGTGCACACACCCCCACACTCATTTGGCCACAACTGCTGGTCTGTCGCAGGGCCTATGTGTTTGATATGGTGACAGCTATGTGTGAAAACATAAGACCCACCAGCCGACAATTCTTTGTGGATACAAATCTCTAGGCATGTCCCGGGAGTGCACCTTTTTAGCCTGCCAACCCCTGGAATATACATTGAAGTTAAGCTGAGTTGAGTAATTATAATGCTATGGCCTATAGCATGAACTGAAGAAAATTCAAGATGTCTGTCATCCTTCTATTACCTCAGGTAAATAACTGATTGACCTTTTTGGGGCTCTGATACTTTACTAATCAGAACCTGAAATCTGTATAACAACACTTCATTTACTTGATAGACAAAAGAACAATTGCACTTGAAGTAATGTGATTTCTAAATAGACACTGCCTGTCAAAAATAAATGCATTAGAAGTAAAATGTAGCTCAAGGAGACAATTAGCAAACAGAGGTGACACCGTAAACAGGTGCACCCATTATTCCCAAAGCTTGTGGCAATATATTCGCGTCTTTTAGAGTGATGGAAGATCATGTGACGGTTTGGTGAATTATCTATCGGTATCATCTGACTGATGAAGCCCGCTGCTGTTGCAGAACATTTAAAAATGCATCTCACAAATTACATGGTAGCTGGGAAAAAATGCAGGTTTTTTTTTTTTTTTAAAGAACAATGCTTTTCTAAAGCTATCTGCTAGCATACGTAATTTTTTCTTTGAAAGGATGGAGACCATATCATTATGCTGGGTATACAGTCGGTTAAGGTTGTGCAAATTCATTACAATGTTTGTTAATGTATAAAACATTTTCCATTCTGGTTTTAGTGACATTGGATTTTTTTTTATAATGTGCCATTTCTGAAACATCTGCCATCCCCTTGTTACCTGTGGGCAGAAGAGAGAGAATGCACTCTTTCTAAGAATGTTTAGAAAATCTTTTCCAGAATGGAAAGGCTTGGGAGATAAGAGGGAAAGGACAGCTTTTTCTGTGAATGGTTAGGTTGGAATTTTCTGGGATAGGAACTTTACCATGCAATAGGCAAAGAGGGGCTGTCAGCAGCTGCTCAATATGCCAGGAGAGGAAAGGCCTGGCTTCCTGGGGGTCTTTCTGTGCCCTGTGTTTGCACACCCTGTACTGAGCACTGCTTGCAGAGTACATGCTTCTGGAAGCTTTCCCTGTGTTTTTTTTCTTTTTTTTTTTTTTTGCTAAAGCATGAGAGATGCTTGAGGGACTTATCATTTTGGCAGTTACTGTTTCTTCTTGTTGCTATATAATCACAGAAAAACAGTGTGAAATATTTTATGTGACCTCCACATTCATCTGCCCTTGACTTTTCTCATCCCTTCTGCAGAATAACCAGTAGCTGGAGCTAAGGCTGATATGGATTTAGGGGTCAAGTTCACCAGGATAGCTGTATTTTGATCACACCCTCTGCCCAGATAGAGAAATGAGCAAAACCCCACCATTCTCTTGCCATGTTCCTAGCAGCCTCCACGTTCCTGCTAGTTTCTAGCTGGGGAGGTGGCTCATGTCCATTTTCACACTTCTCTCTGGTCTCTCATACATCACAGCACTTTTTGAAGCATCCAGGTTTCTGTCTTGGAGACTGAAGAAGTGAGAGTCTCCACTTGTGAGAGTAACCACCTTGTGAGGTGGAAACGGTTGGAAGAGCTCCTTGCCCTATGTGTCCTAGGAGACAGACCCCAGGAAGTGGCTGTAGGCCTGACTGACCAAGGCTCTCCTCCAGAGACACAAGTCCGTGCGTTTTGTGAATTAAAACAACAAGAATAACAACAACCCCTGCACAGAAGTAAGAAACTGGTGGAATGAGGTCTCCAGCCTTTGGGATCTGTGTCGTTGAAAGCCAAGAGCACTTCTTGAAGAGCTGCCCAAGTAGCCTCTCTGGGAATTTTTTGAACATCAGCTCATCAGAGAAGTGGCGGCCAGAAGGCTTCTGAAGGATCCCAAATCTCTAAGCACTGGAGAGATTTCCTGATTTGCAGAAGTGGAAATACTTCAGCTAGGGAAGAGGGGTTCACTGGGTTTCCTCAAAGCTGTTCTTTCCTCTTTTCTCTTTTTTTCTTTGTAAATTAATAGATAGGTAAAGTTCCTATCCCAGAACTTTGTAAATTATTTTTTGAGCAGTTTTAAATATCCAATAAAATTGAGCAGAAAGTACAGCGTTCCCATGTATCTTCTGCCCCCTCTCCATTAAAAGACATTTTAGTTGTTTCCACCTTTCCTCTGCTATTAAATTTGTGTTAGTGTAGTACTTTTGTTATGATTGTTGAACCAATATTGATACATTATTATGAATGAAAATTCATAATTTATATTCAGGTTCACTGTTTGTGTTGGACATTTTATGGGTTTTGACAACTGTATTATGACTTGTATCCATCATTACAGTATCATACAGAGTGGTTTCACTGCCCTGAAAATCCCCTGAGCTCCACTCCCTCTTCCCCTGAACCTCTGGCAACCACTCGTCTTTTTCCTGTCTCCCTTGTTTAGCCTTTCCCAAATGTCCTGTATTTGGATTCGTATGACATGTAGTCTTTTAACATTGGCTTCTTTCACTTAGAAATATGCATTTAAATTTTCTCCATGTCTTTTCATGGTTAGATAGCTCATTTCTTTGTATTGCTGAATAATATTCCATTATATGGATGTACCACAATTGAGCTATTCACCTCTTAAAAGACATCTTGGTTGCTTCCAAGTTTGGGCAATTGTGTGATTCATAATAACATTCAATAAACATTCTGCTATAAACATTCATGCGCAGTTTTTTTTTAAATTTTTTACTTTTTAAGAGACAGGGTCTTGCTTTTTTGCCCAGGCTGGAGTGCAGCAGCACAATCATAGCTCACTTCAGCCTCGACCTCCCAGGCTGAAGCAATCATCCTGCCTCAGCATCTTGACTGCAGGTGTGCACCACCACACCTGGCTAATTTTAAAATTTTTGTAGAGACAGGGTCTCACTATGCTGCCGAGAATGGTCTTAAACTCCTAGGATCAAACGATCCTCCTGCCTCGACCTTTTGAAGTGCTGGGATTACAGGCATGAACCACTGCACCTGGCCATGCAGACTGTGTGTGTGTGTGTGTATGTGTGTATGTGTGTGTGTGTGTATACCTAAGTTTCCACTCATTTGTATAAATATCAAGGAGCATGATTGCTGGATTACTTGATAAGACAATATTTAGCCTTGTAAGAGACTGCCAAACTGTCTTGCCATGTGGCTTTCCCCTAGCAGTGAATGAGAGTTCCTGTTGCTCCATGTCCTCCTCAGCATTTGATGTTGTCAGTGTTTTGAATTTTAGCTGTTGTGATAGGGGTGTAGTGGTATTTCATTTTTGTTTGAATTTGCAAGTCCCTGGTGACATAGGATGTTGAGCATCTTTTCATATGCTTATTTTCTGTCTGTATATCTTCTTTGGGGACTTACCTGTTCAGATCTTTTGCCCATTTTTAAATTGGGCTGTTTATTTCTTACTGTTGAATTTTAAGAGTTCTTCGCATATTTCAGATACCAGTCCTTTATCAGATATGTGTTTTGCAAAAACTTTCTCCAATGTTTAGCTTGTCTTTTCATTCTCTTAACCCTTTCTCTTCTTAACACTTGTGGAAACTAAGCTACTTTAGCCAGTGGCTTATATTTTTATGTGGCCAAGCAGCATCTATTTGCATTTGAAACCTGAGGTTTTGAGAAATTTGAAGTCAAAGATACACATGATGTATGTTCTTAACTATGTTCATGAATACATATACATGTACACATGTGTTCATTAACACATATATGCATGCATATATGTGCAAGAATGGAAAGAAATGCACCAAAATATCAACAGCCATTATATCAGTTAATAGAATTATGGATTATTATTTTCCTCTTTCTAATATCTTGTATATTCCAAATTTTCTACAAATGAGCATATATAACTTGAATAACCAATTTTAAAAAGTAAAAAGTAAATGAGATTAAACAAAAAGTGACCCCTGTAAAGGAGATACCAAGATAGTTCCATTAGAAGTGGCATAACTTTCATTTCGATTTCAGAGATCAGGGGGACCAACGTTTCAAGTGATATCCGTGATAATATGTGTTCTCTAAAAACCTGCTTCGGAAAACAAGCAAATTTTTAGTATAACCAAATATGACTGTCGAAATACCAGATTATTTTGCTAAGCTCAGAATCTGCACTGCACAATAGAAATATAGTGCAAACCACAAGTGCAAGTCATGCATGCATTTTTGAATTTTCTAATAGCCACATTATATTTTGTTTAATTCAGTGTATCCATAATATTATCATTTCAACACATAAAAAGTATAAAGAATATTAATGAGACATTTTTCATTCTTCCAAATGCAATTTGTAGTTTACACTCACAGCGCATCTCAATTTGGACTGGCCAGATTTCAAGTGCTCAGTTGCCACGTGTGGCCAGTGGCTACCAGCTTGGACAGTGCAGTTCTATGTGATGGCAGAATGTATCTTTTTTCTTTCCAACTTTTATTTTAGGTTCAAGGGGGTACATGGGCTGGCTTGTTACATGGGTAAGTTGTGTGTCACGGAGGTTTGGTGTATAGACCATTTCGTCACCCAGGTAATCAGCATGACACCTGCTAGATGTCTGAACATTCGAGTGATATTTATCAAGCAGAATATTAGCACAGCAAGCAGCATTACCTCTGGTAGCACAGGTGGAACAGAAAACAACTCTCCAGTTTCCAGTTATTTTACATCTCTTCTTCAAGATGCATTACTTCATAGATATCTTGGGGTTTGATGATGCTATGAAGTACTTTCTGTAAAGCGATATGTACGTTGAGTTCATGTGGTGATACACTCTATTAGAAAGCCTTTATAATTTTCTGGATTTTTCCCCCGTTTACATCATTCCATCTCTGGCGGCCAGAATTGTCTTAGTTTTGTTGTCCTGCCAAGTCTTGAGCTGAGTGGGGTCTTCATCCTTGTGGATGGGGTGAGAGATCCAGGGCAAAGACATTGGGTGGAGCGAGGTTCAGGAAGAGCCTGCCAGGCACTGACTGCTGGAGACCATGGCCTCTGGGGGAGCTGGAGGACTCCATCCTGAGTGTGGTTAGGCTCTGGAAATCCACCAGCTTGGCAGCTTGTTAGCCAGTGCTCCCTGGCCTTGTAGAAAATGCCTGCATCTAGTTTGCACTTCTTACCCTAAGAACACTGACCTACAGGGTAAGTTCTCCTTCCTCACCTTGTCCTGGGTCAGAACCACCCACCTTTTGCTGGGGAGTAGTAACCCAGGTGCAGAATGGTGCCAAGCTCTGTGCATGCTCCTGAGGACACGGCCATGGGGGCCACTGGCTGTGTCTGACCGGCGGACATCAGGCAGACTTGACTGCCCCTGAAGATGAGGCTCTCCGAGGCTGTAGGAAAGAGATGCTGTTGCCTTGCGTTGGGGCACAGCGTGTTTGAGTGGCTCACAGCATGGGTCATGGAATCAGTCTGCTGAGATTCACACCCTGGGTCCCCATCTCCTGAGCTCTTAACCTCAGACACAGAACTTTGGGGCTAGTGCCTCAGTTCTTCATCAATAAATGATAATACCCACCTCATAGGATGGATGCAAGGATGAAGTGAGATTGCGTGTCAATGCTTGGAACTCTGGGTGGCACGTGGTAAATGCTAGTTTTCATTCTTATTGAATTCAAGAATGGTCAGTCAATGAACAAAGCCCTCAGAAGGGGTGTGTGTGTGTGTGTGTGTGTGTGTGTGTGTGTGTGTGTGTGTAAATACATACTGGCTGCTTCCTGGACTACATTTCTTTAGTGGCCCAAGTGTTCCTATCTCTTGCACTATCAACCTGCACTGAATCACCGGCAAGAGCATCTCCCCTCTCCCTTCACTTTCCCTCTCTCCTTTCTTCCTTCTCAGGGCTGTTTTGACTATGAATTAATTGTAGGTTTGGGGACTTGCAAGCAATAATCAAAGCCAATAAACTTCAAAAGGATGGCGAGGACCAGGGCCACCGGGGGAGTGCAGGGAGCCGACTGGAGCTCTTGGTGGCTGCGGGTTGGGGTGGTGGGGGCTTTCTATGTTTCTTCAAAGGCGACACCAAGTGTTTCAGATTGTCACTTAAAAGCTAGATGCAAAACTTTGGAAATCTGGTGAGAGGTGATAGTTTCCAAAACAGCTATTTTTATCTTTTGCCAGCAAGCATGAGCCCAGTGGAACGGAGAGTTAAACTTGGAATTTCTTGGCAAGGGTTAATAATCAATGTAGATCTCCTAACAAAGGAGATGCTGCCTTATTATACTGGGAAAGTTTTTTTTCTTAACTGTCAGTGAAGCAGTACTAATTATTACTCCAGTGTAAATGAGGTCATTTCCTATTAAGAGAACAAAATGCTCAGCCCTGCCTTGCCAATTCATACCAACTATTTTTCACACATACTCAGCTTTTTAGTTTTTTTTAAATTTTGATAAAATCCATTCATTTGTATTAGAAAAGTGTAAACCATCGCCATAATAGTTGCCCGTGATTACCCAGATGAGCTTTTGTAATGTGTGGGTTGTTTGAATACCATGTGTTAGCTATGGAACAATTAGGCAGCTGAATGGATCTTTAAAACAATCAGATACTTTTATCTCACTGAAAAAATACATTCCTTGGATGTGTACTGTTAAACCGTAAATTCCGGCGAACATTAAGCTCACGTCACCAGGAGAACTTTCGGATATATGTTGATCAAGGACACAAAGACATCCAAATATCTTGTCTTCATGTTTTCGTTTTTTTTTTTTTTTTATGCAAGCAAAAAGATTTAAGGAATATTGTAGCAAACAAAGGGTAATTGTTTTAGCCCAGATGTTGCTTTTGCACAACAAGCAGGTTACAATGTTCCCACAGAGCTGATGAGCCCAATCAGGGAAATGATTAAAAATTGATTTTGTCCCTGTAATTACAGTATGTAAACTACTTAGCTTGGATTGCAAAGGAAGTGATTTTCTAATTACGTATATACTCTGGTGTCTAATGATTGGTTTTTTGAAGTAATGAAGAGAGAGCACTAACGACTCCTTGGTGTTCTGTTGTTTAAGAAAGACCATCTTTAGAGTAAGCGGCAACAGACAAAGAGTTTAAATTGAATTTTCAACACTGTTGATGTGCACATGGATTTGTTTATTAAAGAGACAGGGGTGTAATTTGATTGGCTCTGAGCATCTTGGCTTTTTTTCATGCTAAAGCATGTAAAAATACATGCACAGGGCAGGCGAGCTGATGAGAGGAAGCCTCTCCACTCCTCTTTTATCATCCCCGAGCCTGGTCCGATATTGTAGGGTCTCAGGTTTCTGTGAGCGTCTGATGTCTGTGTATCCTGAAAGCATTTAGATCGAACAGGTATCAAATAGCTACTCCATCAAAGTTACCTTTGTTTTAAAATGAAAGAAGAGGCTTCCTTTGGAAGCATGTCTGGGCAGCCCTACGCGCTCTGTGTTATAATATTTCAGCCGTGTTGTATGATGCTGGGCTCTGTGTCAGGGTGGCAACTGCTGTCCACCTCCAACATGCATGTGAACGCTCACACGTGCACACATACATGCACATACCCACACACACACTCATACAGGTGCTAGCGCCTGTGCGCGGAGGCCTGATGGCAGCGTGTCCGTTGTGGGACCCTGTGGAGTGGGCTAATGGGTTTTGGGAAAGATCTTGCCAAGTTTCTAGTGCTTGTCCTCCTCTTTGAGACACATTGTGGCTGTTGAATAACAGCTCAGGCACCTGCTCTGGCAGAAGTTAGCAGAGGGTGACCATTTCTCCGTCGGTATGTCATGCCCTCTGGGAGGAGGGTGGTGGCTTCAGCGTGACCCTGACAGCAAGAACCTTGTGGGCGGTGCTGTCTTCAGCAGAATCCAACTCACACTCTCTCTGGGCCCTGTCCTCTCCTACGCGGGCTTCGTGCTGGTGACTTGGGACCCGATGTTTTGAAATGTAGGTTTTATTATTATTCAGATATGGCGTGGCCAACAGGGCAGGAGACAACTGAGACTGAAGGGACAGTTTGTTACTCACAGTTCCCAAGAGGAAGACGTGCCATGCCACGTGGGGACCACATGGAGAAGCACCAGGATTCCTGGGAGGCAGCAAGCGAGAGGGGAGAAGAGGGACAAGAGCCTTTATCATAGCTTCCCAGGGAAAGGCAAGGCAAGGCAGGGCTGGGAGGGTTTGAATTGGCTCGTTTGAGTGGTTTCCACAGGCATGGACCATAGGAGTTGCTTCTACTTGTCTGGTTTCTGGCCGTGGGCGATTAGGGCAGGAGGATAGTGGCCCCAAGTGGGGAGGCCCTGTGAGAGCCCAGTAAAGGTGGTGTGGGTGGTGTGGTTTGGACTGGCTGTTTTATATATGAAAGGAGCTCCCAGGGAGTCATTTACTAACTCTAGAAATGGGCTACCTCTGGGCAGGGCAGTCTTTCTGGGGCCAGCAAGGCCCCAAGATGTCAGGGCATCAGAACCTTTTGGTGAACACACCTGGGTCCTGGGCTGAGGCTGGTTTGGGAGCTGGTTCCCTGTGCCCCCAGGGTCCTGGGCCAGGGTGAGCGTGGCTGACTCTGGGCTCTCCTTACTCTTGGTGTTCTACTTGGCAGGTCTCACTGCTTTGTCATGGAACACATCCCGAATATGCCTGCCTTTCCCCTGCCACTGCTCTCTCTCCAGCTCACACCAGATCCTCGCTTACTTACACACCTGCAGCAGCCTCCCCCAGGGGTCCTTCTGCCTCCTCTCTGACCCCCTCTTGTCTGCTCCTTTCGTAGCAGGCATACAGTGCAAATAGATCATGTTTTTCCTGTGCCCAAAATCTACCAGTGGCTCAGGATAAAACCCTTTCCGACTAGGTATGTGGATCCTAAAAAGCCTATCTTCATCCATTCTCCCACTCACTATCCATACCCAGGCCGCAGGGAATGTCTCAGTGCTCCTTGAATGCACCATCTCCATCCAACCTCAGGGCCTTTGCACTTGCTGTTCACTCTTCCTGTACCGCCGTTGCCTGCATTCTCGCAGGGCTCACTCCCTTACTTTATTCCGGTCCCTTGCCAGGTGTTGCTTCCTTAGAGAGGTCTTCTCTGATTGTCACTGTCACTTCCTCCAGCTTTATTATCTTCTTAGAGATTGTTATTTGCTGGCATATTTTACTTTTGTCTTTCATTTGAATCTGGTCTCGGAAACATGAGCTCCATGCAGGTGGACACGATGTTTATCACTGGATCCCCAGAAATAGAATAGAGCCTGACTGCAGGGGTGCTGGGTGGATAATGGTTGAGTGAGTGGCTGATTCTCCGAGAGAAAGCTCCCTGGGAGCTTTCCACACCAGGACCCCCTTCCTGTTGGAAATCTGTAGCAACAATGGGTGTGTCATTTGGGGCCATGTTCATCCCCCAGTGTTCTCTGAGAAAGAGAGAATCACTCAGTGCTTGGAGAAAACTTCCAGATCCAGTTGGAGGAGCTGCGATTTTTTGGTAGGGTCCTTGTTGCTAGTGGAACTTGAGAATATCAAGCTCTGGGCTGGGAGTAGGTCTCAGAACCATGGGAGGGAAGTTGCCAGCACCCAGGGGGTGCGCACTGGAGAAGACGCTCTGTGTACCTTGGGACGCAGAGAGCCTGCTCTTGGTAGAGGGGGTTCCGAGGCATTGCTTGGGAGCCACTGCACTCAAGTGTCATCTGTGGGGAGACTTAGTTGGGCACCCAGCTGTTTCCCCTCTGGAGCTCTAAACCATGTCCTTCCCCGGGCAGAGGGCCGAAGGAGCCGGACTGGCTTTCTCTCCAAATCCTCCTTGCCCAACTCTTTTCTGGAAGGAAAGTAGTTTCCCTGGCTCCCAATTGCCACTCACTCAGATGCCTCCGCAGACAGCCCCTGCTCCTGCTGCCAGACCTCCCAGTGACCCTTCCGGGGAAGGGCCATCCTGTGTCTCCCCAGGAATACACTCCACCTCCCGCAGGAGAGAATGGAACATGGGCCAGGAGGGGAAATTGAAGCAGCCCTCGCACCTTTCCTCCCATCCATCTGCCTCGCCTCCATCTGTCCATCTGCACTTTCATCCTTCCATCCGCCTCACCTCCATCCTTCCATCTGCACTGTCACCCTTCCATCCGCCTCACCTCCATCCTTCCATCTGCACTGTCACCCTTCCATCCGCCTCACCTCCATCCTTCCATCTGCACTGTCACCCTTCCATCCGCCTCACCTCCATCCTTCCATCTGCACTGTCACCCTTCCATCCGCCTCACCTCCATCCTTCCATCTGCACTGTCACCCTTCCATCCGCCTCACCTCCATCCTTCCATCTGCACTGTCACCCTTCCATCCGCCTCACCTCCATCCTTCCATCTGCACTGTCACCCTTCCATCCGCCTCACCTCCATCCTTCCATCTGCACTGTCACCCTTCCATCCGCCTCACCTCCATCCTTCCATCTGCACTGTCACCCTTCCATCCGCCTCACCTCCATCCTTCCATCTGCACTGTCACCCTTCCATCCGCCTCACCTCCATCCTTCCATCTGCACTGTCACCCTTCCATCCGCCTCACCTCCATCCTTCCATCTGCACTGTCACCCTTCCATCCGCCTCACCTCCATCCTTCCATCTGCACTGTCACCCTTCCATCCGCCCCTTTTCTTTCATCCTCCCTTCCACCTTCAGACCCTCTCTTTCCTCCTACCCCCCTTACTTTTGTTTTCCCTCCCACTTCCATTTTTGCATCCATCTTCATCCTTCTCTCCTTCTCTCCTCCCTCTCTACTCTATCTTTCCTCTATCCTTCCATTCCCATCCTCCCGTCTGTCCTCCTTCCATCCTTCTGTCTTAACTTCCCTCCCCTACTCCCTCCCATCCACCTAGGTCCTCCGACAGAGGTGAGGGGCTGGGAGGAGAGTCTGACACCACCCTTTCCCCAAGTGCTGGACTGTCCTCTGCATGTGCCCGGGGTTTGCTGTGGCCTCAGTGATGGTGACATTCATTGCTGCTCTCATATCCTCCACATTGTCATGGTGTGGGGTGGAGACAGGTGTGCACTGCCCACAGGCAGGAAACTCGCTGGCCTGGAGGACCGCTCTGTGCTAAACTCAGGGCCCGTCTCAGAGCCATGGTGATGCTGGGGGTACCCCGTCTCTGCTCATCTCTTGACTGGCCAATCACCCTCTCCCTCAGAGCCCATGGGTCTGAGTCGGGCAGGCTGGGCTTTTGCTCAGGGAGGGTTTCTCTGGCTCCTTCAGAGCTCCTGTGTAGGCAGCTCTGGGATGATATGGGAGGGAGGAGGGTGCCCCATCCCCTGTGGGGAGCCCTTGTGGCCTCCTGCTTTGGTGGACAGAGGGGCCCGTGCAGGGCTAGCTTGTATGTCTGCGTTCAGCGGGGCTCATTCAGTGAACATGGCTGGGCTGCTGGGTGGGTCCTGCCTTGCCTGTGGAATTCACAGGGATGGGGGTGTGTGGACTCAGGGTAGGCCCACTGTGTGTCAGGGTGGGTCAGAGCTGCCAAGGCACCTTCCACTTCCTCGCTTGGTTGGTGCCCCCCATATCTTCCTGTGCTCCCACTTCCCCTTTGAAGTCCCTCTCTCAGAACTTTCCACCCCTGCTCTTGTCTCCCCTTCCTCAGAGAGGCCTTGGAAGTACCTCTGGCTCTAGGAAGTCTCCCTTTCTCCCTCCTCGCTCCCCAGCACCCTGCATCCCTGCTGTACTCCAGCTAGGGTCCACCCAGGAAATGGCCATTCAGCCTTCCCTTCTTTAGCCCCTGCAAACCTTCTCACTCCCCTTTCTGGAAGTTGCGGCCACTCTGTTGCACTTCTGTGCCCCTTCCTGGCCTCCAGCCCTGTCTCCACCAGGGCCCTGCCTGCACTTGCTTAAGGGCTTGACTCGACTCTGCCCCACTCCCAGTGTCCTGCCTTTGATGTGCTCCTTGTCCTGGCAACCGGGACCTTCACACGATGGGTGGTTTCTGTATCTGACGGGCAGACCTGCTTGGCCCCTGACCTACCCCAGAGGCCCCAGTGCACCACAGGTGCTGGGAAGGGAGTTTCCAAGCCACTGAGTGAACAGGCCTCCTGAGCTCATCCATGTTGCTGGGGAGGGCTGCGTGGGAGCCTTATCTGTGCTTTAAGAGGGAAGCAGGAGCCATCAGTGTACAGCGAGTGGAATTTCAAGCACTGAAAACGCACCTGTGGAGGTTCCCTTATTTTGATGAGGTGGTGGCTACCCAACCCCCACTTAGTTCATACCATGCTTTTTGTCGCCTTTGCAATCTTCCCCTTCCCACCCCTACTCTGAGCTGCACCAAACTGGGCTCGTGGACAGAGTCTCCTGTGTGGCCCCTCAGGTTGGGGTCCCTGTGGGGGACAGGGCGAGGGGAGGCCTCACGTCCAGGCTGCTTCTGGTTATGCCACTGACTGTGTTATCTCTAAATACAAGTCACTTACTTGCACCAAAAGAGCTGTTTCTTTCGTTGAGGAAGACAGAATGACTCTGCTGGTGCTTCCCTTCCTCCCCACCCTGCAGCACGAGAGCATCTGTGGTCAGATGGAGTCACCTTTCCCCAACCTGCAGTGACTGTAACAACATCAGACACCAGGAGCCTCCTCCTGTTTAGACTGGATCAGAAAGGCACAGATGGAAATAACTTTATTTCTTTTCCTAAGGGCCCAGTGAGGCTGTACTCGTCAGCTGCCCTGCTGGCGTGTTGGGCTAACCTTGCCCACGCAGGTCAGACACCCTTGCATAAGCCCACTAATCCGTTGGAAGAGCACAGCCTCCAATGTAGCCACGAGGCTTGTGCTGGGCCCTTTCATGATTTAGAGCATAGAACCTGAGGGGTTTGTGCCCATCACTGCCCCGGTGCCAACTGCAGGAGACAGTGTTCTGATCAATGGCGTGAAGCTGGACAAACCGGTGTGGGACTTCCCCCGATGAAGCCTCTCTGTGTTCTCCTGTCATTGGAATTTACAGGGCTTCTAAGTGAATGGCCCCTGGAGAATAGTCCTAGAATTTTGCAAGTCATGAGCTTAGATATAAAATCTGAGTGTGTCTCCCGTCTCCTGCAACCCCCTCCCTAAACATAAGGAGGTCTTAGAGCAAAGCAAATAAGTGTTTTCAGAGCCAGCTGGGTGCTGGGGACCTGTTTAGCTCAGCGATAGGACAGAACCTTGGAAAGTGTAGCATTGGGCATTTGTTCCTCACTCCTTAGATTTTGAGTGACACGGGGAAAAAAACAAAAAAAAAATGCAAAAGATCATCTGGTTCAGGGAAGAGAGAGAGACAGACAGACAGACACTGAGATGTAATTTCTTTCCGTGTTGGAGATGGTTGAGACGTCAGCTTTTGCTTTATGTCTCAAGATAGGCAGGTAGAAATGTGTTTACAGACAGCAGCTTCCCTGTGGCACCCTGAGAAAACACTTTTCGAGCATGCAGTCAGCAAACACCTTTTTGGTTGCCAGAAATCATCCTTGGAGTTGAATGAAGTGTTGCAAGCCAGTGGTTCAATCAGTACAAACTTCTTCGGCTGGGGCTGCCACCAGTCCTCCAAATGTATCTTCTGGTTTTCCATGGGCAGAATCAGATTTTCTGAATCCATAGCGAAATTCTACCTCTGTGATCAGAATTTACAACTTCACTTTCAGTAAAATATAATTTATTAAGGGAACTTATGTTTGCCCCATAACATCCCTTCCGTGACATGGCAAAACAAATGAGAATCCGAATTGCACCGGGTGAGGAGTGGGCTGGAGATCACAGGCTGGGGGCTGGCCTTCCTTGATTACCCCCTAGCCAGCAGCTCTGCATCCATCATAGATGAACATCCCAGCTTTCCTTCTTGTCCTTTATCACCTCTGAGCATGCCGTAGGAGGTGAGATCACCCATGTGGGATTTACATCAGTGATAATACAGAATGAAGAAGTAGAAAATCTCACTGGCTGCTGCTTTCCTGGTCTGGGTTCGGGAGAGAGGACTTTGATGCCAAACACAACATCTCTAAGCCTCAGTCAGTTGCAGATTCCCATTCTGTATCCACTGGCTACCAAACAGGCTTGGCCAGTTGAAATTTGGGTGGAATTTTGGTCTACTGTAGAGGACTCCATAAATCAGGGAAAAAGCAAGAACCCTTGGGTACTTCTTCACTTTGAGAATTCTAAAGAAGAGAGACAGCAAGAGAGAAAGAGAGAGAGAGAGAGAGGGAGAGAGAGAGAGAGAGAGAGAGAGAGCCCTTATAATATTAGCTCCTATTTCTTCTGTCCCATATAGAGAAGATAAGAGATGGTTAGAAGTTCTTTTTGTGCAGGTGGCAATTTCCCACTGAAAACAAGCTGAGGAAATTTGGTTCATTGCAGCAAAGGTCACATAGTTGCCATTTTTTAAATTGCTCAAAGAATTGGGGGCAGTGGGGCTATTCAAGGTTTTTAGGCTCTCAACTAACCCAGCAAATTGTTACTTTGGATGAATGCTGTTTATGTGACTTACTGAAGTCGACTTATGTGACATTTACAGTTTCTAACAGGTCTTATTTTTGCAGTTCCTGACCACCACGGCTTTAAGAATATCCTTCAACCAGGAGGGAGATCCATTGCTTTAAGACTTGCCTGGTAAGGACCATCGATTTGTAGTTTGTTGAACTGGTGTCTGTCTGAGTTTGTGGGGAAGTCCAGGCTGCCTTCTCTGGGCTGCTGATCCCTATGCAGAGCTATGGAGAAACTTCCAGAGTCACAGGTGTCTGGGAGGTAGCATGGGTTCCATATCTTGTGGGTGGGGTGAACTACAATGTGGAGACATGTTCTTGAGTCTCTGAACAGGTTCCCCCATGAGGCAAAGCCCAACAAGGGTGACTTCTTTCTCTCTTGCGTGACACCCTGAGTCCCTGTCTGCCAGCCAGCAGCCTGGAACCAGGGCTGAGAGCTGGTGGGGCTTTTGCTAAAGGCCGAGTGACCTCGTCCAAGTGTCACCTGTGGTCGGGCTCCCCATCACTCACCAGGTGACTCAGTGGCTTGGCCCAGTCTTGGACAAATCCCGTCCCAAAGCTGCTCCGTGTTTGTCACCTCAATCAGACTCCAGATCGCAAACTCCCGACAGGGTATATTTCCGGCATGGGAGCTGATACAAACTTAAAATACAAAACAAAGGGTGACATATGTATTTGATATCTTCAGTGGCCTCATCTGAGGCTGCCCCTGATATCTCTGTAAACTCACCCTCGGATGTAATTAGCCCAGCCCACCTTCTCCTGACCACACGTCTCAGAGGTCACTACATAAACCAGGGAAATTGATAGCAGAATTATGCACTCAGAAATTAATTTTATGTTGTACTGAATATATATTTTTTTATTGTGACTTTATCTTGCTGGAAAAGTGCTTACTTCTGATTTTGTGGATATTCCTGACCGTGGATTACTTTTATTTTGATTTTTACACAACAGTTATATTAGAAATTTGCTGTTTTATTCTTACCTTCTTAGTAAAAATCCTTTTATCACACAATGGGTAATTTATATCCATTACCAGGCCTTTCAATCCTTTTCAGTGGGGCTGTCAGTGCCGTTGGCACAGTAATGATTAATGTGATCTAATAATAGTGTACCATTATATTACCTTAGTAAAACATGTACCAACACCCTATTCCGATCTACCAAATTCATAGCTTCCTATAATATTTTTGTTGAAAGACAGGATTACTATTTTTCAAAGCTGATTTTTTCCCCTTTAACATATTTAATGAAATTCACAATTCTTTGCCTTAGTAATCCTGGGCATGTGACTGGGCTTGATGGGTGAACTCCACATCTGTAGGCCCTGTTGTGATTTGTCAGGAGAGAGAAAGGTCCAACCATCCCAGTGATCTGTCAGAGAGATTATTTTGTTTTTGTTGGGCCTGGATTGTTTTGCCTTGAAAAAGAAGAAAAAAAAATGTCGGGTTTCCAGTCCCTTCTGATGCGTAATAAGGAAGGTGTGTTTTAGATTGAAAGGCAAAGTAGGAAGCAATTTGGTTTTTTCCTCCCCTCTGTCACCTGCTTTTGTCTGCCGGTGAATCGGAGGTATAGCCGAGCCAGTGGAAGTGGCTTTAAACCGCTTCCCCAGAAATGCCCCTCTCTGACCCATCCACTCCTCTAGCTGTGGCCCAGCCTCTCTGGGTCTGACATAGGGTCTTTCACATTTGGCATTATTGAAATTTTGGACTGGATAGTGATTGGTTGCAGGGCCCTCCCATGCACTGTAGAATGTTTGCAACATCCCTGGTCTCTGCCCACTAGATGCTGATAGCATGCCTCCACCAACACTTCCTCCATTGTGACAATCAAAATAACTCCAGAAATCGCCATATGTCCCCTGGGGGGGCCCAATCAGCTCTTGTTGGTCTAACCTATAGGAAAACGAGCAGATATTTTTGGCATGTCGGGGAATTCCTGTCGGAGTTCCAGAGTTTCATGGTGCTTCTTCGGAAGTCTTTGGCTTTGGGAGAGAAGATGTGTGGGTGAAGACGACGCAGGGCATCCTTTCCTTGGCTGAAATACAGCCCTCTTCCTCCTCTCTCCCTCCTCCTCTGTCATGAGCCTGGCCCGAGCGAGGGCCTGAATCTTAGCGTCTTCCACTTAAATCCCATTATAATCACGCTCATGATTGATAACATTCCACCTTTTCAAAGGGCTTTAAAATCTGTGTCAACCAAGGATGACATTATTGTAGTGCGGGCGAGATGTATTCAAACAATTACACACTCAAATCAAAGTGGGAAGTTTTGTCCTTCTATCTCAGCGCCTTTGTGTGATGTGGCTTCAGTCAGCACCACAGTCCTCACAGCCCCAGAGACCTTCAACAGAAAAATAAATGGGAAGAAACAGGTTTTGCCCTTGGTACCACTCAGCTTGGAAGGCAGCTTGAGTATTTGGGCTCCTTAGGGCTAGAGGGTGGGGGAGCAAGGAGAGATTGTTGAGCATAGGAGAGAGAGAGAGACAGAGAAAGAGAGAGAGAGAGACAGAGACAGAGAGATAGAGAGACCGAGAGAGACAGAAAGACAGACGGAGAGAGAAAGAGAGAGAGAAGGAGAGAGACAGAGAGAGAGAAATCCTTGTTTTTGATTTGGAACAAAAACTACTGCTGCAACTTTGGCTCAAAATATGCAATCAACTGAAATCAGGAAAAGTATTTTGAATACAAAATTTATATTGAAATACTTGAATCTTGATACGTGTGCACCCACATACATGTATATATTTAAATCAAGGATATAGATAATGAGAAATAAAGCTTCTGTCATAAAAATATTGCCTGCAGTATTTGCCCTTAGATAATTCTGCCACATTGGAATACAGTTTTGTACTGTTAACATTTCCATGTGAGACACTCTTGCTTGTTTTTACAACTGATCCTTGATGATAACAGCAAATGAGGAAATGGCTCTGATTTACCTTTGTGTTAGGAAGATTTGGAATCCATCATGTTGTTTGGTGCAGGAAGCATTTTAGTGACCTACTCCTTTACTGGTTTCTGGTCTGTCTCTCCTACTGCGACATAAGAGTGGTGAGGGTAGGGGCTTATGTGTTTTGTTCCTTGTGATTTCCCCAGTTCCTGAAATGGTGCCTGATGCACAATAGCTTCTCAATAAAGCTTTGGTGACTAGATGGATGGATGGGAGGATGGATACATAGATGGGTGGATGGATGGATAGATGGGTGGAGGGGTGGGTGGGTAGGGTGATGGATGGATGGATTGATGAATGGATGGCTGGATGGATGAGTGGATGGATGAATAGATGAGTGGATGGGTGGGTGGGTAGGTGGGTAGATGGTTGGGTGGATGGGTGGGTGAATGGATGGATGCATAAATAAATGGATAGATGAATGGATGGAGGGATAGATGAATAGATGGATGGATGGGTGGATAAATGGGTGGATTGATGGAGGATGGATAGATGGATAGATGGGTGGATGGATGAATAGATGGGTGGGTGGATGGATAGATGGGTGGTTGGATGGGTGGGTGGATGGGTAGATAGATGAATGGGTATATGGATGGATGAATGGATGGATGGATGGATGGATGGATGGATGGATGGATGGGTGGATGAGTGGATGGATGGATGGATGGATGGATGAGTGGATGGATGGATGGGTGGGTGGGTGGCTGGATGGGTGGGTGGATGGATGGATGGATGGATGGATGAGTGGATGGATGGATGGGTGGGTGGGTGGCTGGATGGGTGGGTGGATGGATGGATGGATTGATGGATGGGTGGATGGGTTGATGGGTGGATGGGAGGATGGATGGATGGTGGATGGATGGATGGATGAATGGATGAGTGGGTGGATGGATGGGTCTCTATCTCAAGCCCTAACATGTACCTTAGAATATTGGGCTCATTGATCCAAATGAAATCTCACTTTTACCATCTATTCATTCATTGGCCTCCCAAACATTTTTTGAAACCTTTATTTTCAAAATCTAATGATCAGTTATAACAAGGCATTTTCTTTTAGTCTAGTGTTTTAAAATGGAAAAAATATGTCTAGAACTGTGCTAGGCAACCTCTGTGAACTGAAAACCACCCTGTTATAAAAATGTCTTTAAAAATCCACAAGGGCACATACACAGATGACTGGGACTGAAGGCGTGGAGGTCACGTAGGCGAAGATGATCTCTTTCAAAGTAGGATGTGGATGAGGGATTTATGAGGCTAAAAGGACTTCCTGCCCACGTGACTGGATGTCCGTCTCCTGGGCAAACCTCTGCAATCTGCACTGTATTCCATGTTCTTCTGGATATTTTTGTGTGTCCTCTTCAGACCTGCCATGCCTTGGTCTCTGTGGCACTTGCCACTGCTCAGTCCTGTTATGTCAGCTGTCTTGAGGGGATAGGCTGAGGCTCTGGGGGGTGGGGTTCCCAAGTTCTGGCATGGCGTATGCAATGTACCCATCTATTGGAAAACTTATTCTCAGTGACAAGAGTGGTCCAAGTTACCTCACCTTGACTTTTAAACTATAGTACCATGGACATCATAGCAGTACCAGTGAGAATGTACTAAAGAAGAAAGATAAATGACCTCTGTGTCTGACAATACATAGCAAAGGCATAGGCTTTGGAAGCAGATTTCCTGGGTTGGAACCTTGGCTCCACCATTCAGTAGCTGTCTGACCCAGTGTCAAGGGACTTGCACCTCAGTTTTCTCGTCTGTAAATTGGGAACAACATGACAGTCTGGTAGATTACACTGTGTGATGCACTTAAAACACTGCCTGGTTCAAAGTAGGCATTTAGTACAAGCATGGCACTGTTGTTATTTTCATTTCCTTTATTCCATCATCTTGCCCCCTTTCTCCATCTTTATTCAAGATTAATGAAAATGTAGGCCATTTTCAGATAATTAGGCTTTTCCTCTGTCTCATACCAGTGCTAGGAACCCCAAGATGTTGCCAGGCATGTGGTCTTTCCAGCATCCCTTGGGACCTTGGTTAGCAAGTTCAGAGAATGTCAGAAAGGGTGGTGAGTTTCCTAAGCCAACTTCTCCATCCCATTCCTTTGTGAAGGAGCATTGTTGACACATCACTGGGGGCTTGGGATTTGCTTGGTGTTTGGAGAACGCATTCCTGAGATGGATGTCACGTGGTCACGGCAGGTGGGTGGGGACAGCCAGCCCTTAAACGGGAGGGGAGGCCTGTGGTTTTTCTCCTCCACCCCCTCACAAGTGAGACTGTTTTCCACCATGGCCCGGTTTTATATTTTTAGCTTCCACTGAAATTTAATGTTTTGCTTTTGGTTTATTATGTATGCAAGTATCTTGCTGATAAATTACATGTGTAATTGTACCATCGTAACCACTGCTAGTCAGCGACAACATATAATTAAACTCACCCTTGTAGTCATTGAACTTTTCTGTCCCTGACAAGATCACTGACCACTCCAAGGAGGGCATACCTCCACGTATGAGCCATGCGAGTGCCTGAGAGGCCGGACCACGCCGGGGGCCCCTGTGCTTTCCTGCACATGTGCACAGGCCGACTTCCCCTGGATGGCCACACATGGGATGCAAGGGTTGGCTCATGAGGCCCAGGGGTGCTTCTCTCTTTATTTCTGTGTGTATGCCTGGATGATTATTGGCTCCAGAGTGGGTGCCTGGTAAATACTTTTGTGAGTGAATTAGAATTTTCTTCAGTCGCCTCTGAGCCCTCTTTTCTCATAGGACCCCCCAATGCCTATCCTGCTCATTTTTTAGGGGTGTTTGTTACATTGCTCTTATGCCTCTATGCCAAGGCTACAGCCTGTGAGTCACATCCAGCACACTGCCTGTGTGTGTTGGGTTTTTTTTTTACATTTAAAAATTTAAAACAATTGCGATAAAATACACATAATATAAAACTTACTATCTTGACCATTTTAAAGTTTAGAGTTCAGTGGCATTAAATAGTTACATCACTGTGCAACTGTCACCACCTCCCATCTCTAGAACGTTTTGAAACGGAAACTCTATACCCATTAAATAACTCCCCATTCTCCCTACCCATTCCAGGTCGTGGCATCCACTATGCACCTGTCTGTCTCTGTGAATTTGACTACTCTAGGTACTTTATATAATGGAACCATATAGTATTTGACATTTTATGACTGGCTTATTTTGTTTAGTCGAATGTCCTCAAGGTTTATCCATATTGTGGCCTGTGACAGAATTTCCTTCCCTTTTAAAGCTGAAAAAGATTCTGCTATACAGTATGTATATACCACATTTTATTTTACTTTTTGTTCGCTTTTCTTTTATTTTGGGACAGGATCTTACTTTTGTTCTCCAGGCTGGAGTGCAGTGGCATGATCATAGCTCACTGCAGCCTTGAACTCCTGGGCTGAAGCGATTTTCCTGCCTCAGCCTTCTGAGTAACTGGGACTACACGTGCACACCACTACTAATTTAAAAATTTTTTTGTAGATATGGGATCTTTCTATGTTGCCCAGGCTGCACTTGAACTTCTGGGCTCGAATCATCTGCCAGCCTCAGCCTCCCAAAGTGCTGGGATTACAGGCATGAGTCACTGCACCCGGCCCCCTACGTTGTTTATCCACTCACCCATCAATAGACACTTGGGCTGCCTCCACCTCATCACTCTTATGAATAATACTGCTGTAAATGTGGGTTTATATGTTTCTTTTTTAAAACATTTTACTTTAAGTTCTGGGATACATGTGCAGAATGTGCAGGTTTGTTACATAGGTATACATGTGCCATAGTAGTTTGCTGCACCCATCAACACATCATCTAGGTTTTAAGCCCTGCATGTATTAGGTATTTGTCCTAATGGTCTCCCTCCCTTTGCCCCCCACCCACCAACAGGCCCTGGTGTGTGATGTCCTGCTCGCTGTGTCCATGTGTTCTCATTGTTCAACTCCCACTTATGAGTGAGAACATGTGGTGTTTGGTTTTCTGTTCCTGTGTTGTTTGCTGAGAATGATGGTTTCCAGCTTCATCCATGTCCCCGCAAAGGACGTGAACTCATCCTTTTTTATGGCTGCATAGTATTCCATGGTGTATATGCGCCACATTTTCTTTATCCAGTCTATCATTGATGGGCATTTGGGTTGGTTCCAAGTCTTTACTTTGTAGATAGTGCTGCAACAAATATATGTGTGCATGTGTCTTCGTAGTAGAATGATTTATAATCCTTTGGGTATATATCCAGTAATGGGATTGCTGGGTTAAATGGTATTTCTGGTTCTAGATCCTTGAGGAATTACCACACTGTCTTCCACAATGGTTGAACTAATTTACACTCCTACCAACCATGTAAAAGCATTCCTATTTCTCCACAGCCTTGCCAGCATCTGTTGTTTCCTGACTTTTTAATGATCGCCATTCTAACTGGTATGAGATGGTATCTCTTCGTGGTTTTGATTTGCATTTCTCTAATGACCAGTGATGTTGAGCTTTTTTTCATATGTTTGTTGTCTGTATAAATGTCTTCTTTTGAGAAGTGTCTGTTCATATCCTTCACCCACTTTTTGATGGATTTGTTTGTTTTTTTCTTGTAAATTTGTTTGAGCCTATATGTTTCTTCAAGACCCCGCTCTTAATTCTTTTGGGTGGAATTGCAGCATCTATGGTAATTCCATGTTTAATTTTTTGTGGAACCGCCATACTGTTTTCCATAGTGGCTGCACCATTTGGCATTTCTGCCAGCAGCGTGCCAGGCCTCCACTTCCTCCACACCCTTGCCAGCACTTGTTTTTTCTGTTTTTATGCTAGCAGCCATCTTCCTGGGTGTGCAGTGGCTCTTAGTATGGTTCTGCCTGTTCTCATACAGCCTATGATCTAAGAGTGTCTTTTCCATTTTTATATGATTGAAAAAAATCAAAAGAAAAATAATATTTCGTGATACCGGGACATTGTATGAAATTTAAATCTCAGGGCCCATAATAAAGTTTTATTGGCATGCAGGCACTCCTATTTGTTTGTATGTTGTCTGTGGCTGCATTGACGCTACAAAGGCAGAGTTGGGTAGTTGAGACAGAGACTGTGTGGCCCGCAAAGCCTAAAATAGTTACCACCTGGCACTTTATGGGAAACCCTTGCCAATCCTGCCCTATGGTAAGTGTTGTATGCTTTATCTGTTTAACCTCCTCTCTAATCCATTTTGCAGACACAGAAACTGAGGCTCAGCAAAGATAAGTAACTTGTACAAGTCACATGTTACCTAACCAGGACACATGTGCCTGTCTGTGTGACTCCAAATCTTGCACTCCTCACTACCATATTAAATGAACAAAATCATTTGAAGATTGCTGTTTCTAGGGAACTGCTTTTTTTTTTTTCTCTTTTTCTTCTTTTTTTTTTTTTTGAGACAGGGTTTCACTGTTGCCCAGGCTTGAGTGCAGTGGTGTGATCACTGCAGCCTTGACTTGACTTCCTGGGCCCAAGCCATCCTCTTGTCTCAGCCTCCCAAGTAGCTGGGACTACAGGCATGCACCATCACACTCGGCTACTTTTTTTGTATTTTTTCGTAGAGACATGTTTCCCAGGCTGATCTTGAACCACTGACCTCAAGCGATCCTCTCACCTTGGCCTCCCAAAGTGCTAGGGTTATAGGCATGAGCCACTGCTAGGCCTCTAGGGGACTTCTATGGGTGTTTTTAGTAAGCCTGAGGTCAGGTCCTAGTTGAGAAAAAAAAAATTGTAATTATACAAAGATGTGATGTTGTCTTTGGGAGAGGAAGCCAATTGAGGGAGAGAATGAAGATGGAAGGAGATGTTAGGTGAGCTAAGCTTTCCTTTATTTCTTATGTTTAAATTCTAAGACCCACGCCTTATGTTGCATGGCAAGATGAGCTTTCAACTCTAAGAAGGAGATAGTTTTAGGATGCAGGCATGTCGACATGCACAGGATTTCCTCAGGATTAGAAGAAAAGCCAAACCAATCAATAACTTCTTCTTGCATTAAAAAAGTGAATTATTTCCATAACCGAGAGGAAAGTAAGCCAGGGTCTACAAGGGAAGCTGTTGATTGATTCCTTCTCCTTCATTCTTTGGATCGCATGTTGTTTGGGGTGAATCGTAGTGTAGATACCTTTGGCCCACCCCAACACATTTTTCCCCAAATGTGGAGATCTGCTCTCCCATCTCCCAGAGGCTGTCTTGGGCATTCCTTCTGCCTCTCGGGCTCTGATGGTCAGTGGGTGCGTTGTTACTGATGAGGGAGTGGTTAGTTCTCTATCTCTGCCTCCTCCCCTTCTCGCCACCCTCTCTGTCCACCAGGATGTGTGGACTTGGTACCAGGAACCTTCTGATATTTCTTGATACAGAGGACAAAGCGTGGATAGTTATTTGTTCTTTCTTCCACGGGAGAAAAGTCTTAATTGATTTTACATATTTGTGTGCATTATGGAAATCACCCATCAGTCCCAAGTACTTAGGGGATGTTGGGGGCTGCAGGAAGTGGCTGGTCTTGCGTCTATCTCAGGCAAAGAGATTGTGGTTCTCCTTTTATGTTTGGGAATGCACGACATTCCCCCCGCCTGCCAGCCCCCAGTAACTACTGTATTTCAACAATAGGCTTCACGCGGCTGCAGTGTGAGGCACAACAGTGGTTTTCATGAACTTTTGGCTGTGGTTTAGGCCTGGCAGAGCTGGACTCTTACCCTTAGAGTTTTCTGGCTCGATTCATTTTGCACAAAGGAAAGTATGATAATCGGAGTTGCAGGATGATAATGTGATCGGCATGTTAGCACATTGCAAGAAAGACAGAAATGACTTTGGAGTTTGCATTTCATCCTTGAAAATGTGCAGCGCTGCCTGAGCCAAGGGGCTGGTACTTAGTAGGTGCTTGCTAAATACTGGAAGAAGGGGTGAGGGTGGCAGTTGCTTTGTGCCTGAGAAGAGGCAGGAGAAGTATGTGATAACCTATGCCCATACATTTTGGAAATAGGGATAGCTATTAGATTTTTTTTTTTTCCTGTTTAAAGATGAAGTTTGGGTCTTGACCTGGTGTTGGTCTCTGCCTGCCTGGTTGCCCAGCAGGTGGTGGTAACATGGCCACAAATTCATTTGACCTTGAGTTCCCTGACTCTTCTGCTCCGACGGTCCCTGTCTTTCACTATCTCTTGCCAATGAGCAGCTAAGCATTTATTGAGGGTCCCTGTGCTCAGCTCTAGAGGGTGGGGTGTGGCCCCCAACACGGAGGAGCTTGCTGCCCAGAGGAGAGGGAGTTTTAGCTGGGGAGGTAGAGGCACGTGTATTTGCTGAGGTGGCCGTGAAGGGGTGCATGTGTTGAATTTTCCCTACCCCCAAGTCATTTTTATTTTCTTCCTGCAATACCGCAAGAAAATAATAAAGTTTTTCTAATGTGGATGTGTGTGTATTATTTCATGTCTGAAAACAGTTAACAATACAAAATGATGCTCTTGAGTGAGCTGAACTCAACAGAATAATTTTTATTCCTCAACAGAATATAACTTGAGACAATATTGACAGTTAAAAAGTGTAAGTATGGCATATGTGGGAATCATTCACCAAATTTCTGTTTCTCCTCTCTAGGCCCCAATGTGTGTGTGTGTGTGTGTGTGTGTGTGTGTGTGTGTGTATTTAAACATGACTTCAATGTTTTTAGAAATGTTACGTCCTAAGTATGATCAGGTCTCCAGTAACAAGACAGTGGGTGGCCAATGCCCCCATGAGTGGCAGACTCCCTAGAGAAGGTTTTGGAAGTTTGCGGAATTCTTGCAAGATACCCCTGCCCTGACCCTCCAAACTCAACTCCTGCTTCCTTAGGTGGGATGCACTCCTTCCTCCACTCCTACAGGGACTGAGGGCTGAGAGAAGCTTGTGAGGGAGGTTGAGGCAGGCATGCGTAGATGGAGGCTGCATAGGTGTGGGAAGGAGTGAGGAGGCTGGTTCTGATGTCTATCTGCAGTCCTCAGCCTGGGTGACATTGGAGAGCCTCAGGCCATTGCAGCTGCAGGCTGCTACCTGAAGGGTGGGTGTCTAAGCTTCTTTGTAGGTCTTAAACAGAATGACCTAGACCAGGGTGTCAGGAATGTACACACAGAGCCCTGGGGGTCTTGGTAGCATGCAGATTCTGATTCAGCACATCTAGGGGAGTGAGATTCTGCATACTTAACAGGCTCCCAAGAGATGCTGATGCTGCTGGTCCTTGGACCACACTTTGAGTAGCAAGAGACTAGAGGGATAATTCTCAAACTTGGCTATCAATTATAACAACACAGGGAGCTTTTAAGACCCGCAAATGTCTAGGTCTGCTCCCAGGCCAATCAAATCAGGACTTGCCCCACAGGAAACAGTGTGATTGGAGGCGGGGGTGGGGAGGTTGTCTGGTCACTTGTAGCCAAGGTATGAACGGCTGGGGTAGTGTCGTGGATCTCCAACTTGGGCAGGTGTCAGAATTGCGTGGAGGGCTTTGAAAAAACAACATTGGGCCCCAACCCACATTTTCAGATTCAGAAGGTCTTGGGTATCGTCCAAGAATTTGAATTTCTAACAAATTTCCAGGCAATGCTCTTTCTGCAGCCCCAGGGACTCTGCTCTGAGAACCACTGGTCTAATGTAATCCCCTCCCAGTGGATATTCATGAAGCAGAAACCTCCAGGGAGTGGGAGCTGGGGGCTCCAGGACACACAGAGCCCTGCCTCTGGGGTCATTCCGTGCACATCTGTTTTACACAGTGAGCAGCCCTGGAAAACTTTCACTTGAAAAAAATGTGGGCAGAAAAAAATGTTTGAAAACCTCTGAAGCAAAGGCAAGACTTTTAATCATGGGAATGGTGAATGTTCATTCTCTAATTGAGGGGCAAACCAGGCAGGATCCTTGGTCCCTCTTGTTGCCAGATGTGGCCGTGTTTGCTCCTAGTACTGCCCTGTCCTGCAGGAGGTGTTTTCCATGCTGAACTCCTGGCTCCCTCTTGCATGTAAGAGTTCACACCTGTCCAGAGGCCTCCATGGGGCCCAGACCAGTGTCGGGCAGGGCAGGTTAGCTTGCGGGGAAATCCAATGTGTGCAGCTGCTAGCACCTAATGACTGTGTACTGGGCTTCAAGCACCGTGCTCATTTATATGCATGATCTTATTTAATTCTGTAGTGACCTCATATAATAAGTGCTGTCATTATCCCATTTCAGAGATGAGTATTTGATGCTACCTTCCAGACTGACAGTGTCCAGGAAAGCAGCTGCAGTGGAGGTGGAAGGGCAGTAGGATTCCCTGATTGGTAAGGGCAGTGGAATGTCATGGGGAAGACTTTGTCCTTGTTGGTGTCTTGGGAAGAGAGCAGAACAGTGCCCTGTCAGCCCTGCAGGTCCCAGAACCCACTACCTGGGCCAGGTGACAGAACTCAGAGCCTTTGGCTGCTTCAGGAGATGTCACCATGGCTGTCTCTTCTTGGTCAAAGTCCCAGTTGGCCAAGACATCCTGGGGAAAATGGGCAGGGAGGTTCCTCCTGGGTGAAACCCTTTTGTATGGCTCTTGACAGTGCAGAGGGGTCTGGGAGGAGATTCTGTGAACTAGCTGGGGTGAAGGGTGGGTGGATCTCTCCAGGGCTCAGGTCCTGTTTATGTGGCTGCCATCTCTAACCATGGAAGGCTGGCTTGGACAGCTCTCAGCTTGCTCTCTACCCCCAGGGAGCCTAAAATGTGTCCAAAGCTGCAGGTTTTTGATGAGACATCATGCAAAAGCTGGTTCTTCTCCCTGGTCACCTAATGTGCTTGGGGCAGAGGCTGCGAGCCTTCTGGTTGGAGGAAGGGAGGCACAGATGGGTGTGTGGTCTTCCAAGCGGCATCTAGGTCCTTCTGGTGGCCAGAGGATGGCAGCATCCTTTCGCCCTCATGGGAGCCACCCTCTGTCACCTGTGTATTTCCCTGGGTTCCCTTCATGGGACTCGGGCCTCGCCTCCGTATTTACAGCTGATGTTGGCAGTGGAGAGGGGAAGGTGAGAGTAAAACTTCCAGAAGAAAAGCTTCCTATGAGGTGTTTGAGATGCTCCACAATCAGGCACGAGGCCCCAGCCAGGGAAGACCCTTCCAGTGGCCAGAACGGTGCTGCTTCCCCTGTACCTAAAACATCTCCCTCCTCCTCCAAGAGATTTTCAAAAGAGTCTTGAAGCTCAGTCCAACTGCAGCCCAAGCATCTGCCCTTCAGTTCCATCTTCAACTTAAATGAGATGCATTTAAGGAAAGGCTGGCCTGGAAACTACTGTGATCAGTACCAGGCACCTTTTTCCTGAAGTCCTTTTAGATGAACCTTATAATCCCTTCGTATGCCTGGAAATGATACATGGGGGAAAGTTTACATCCAGTTTAACAGAATTTCTACTTAAGTGCTTTTTTAATGGCCCACGTTTGATCTTAAGCCACTTCTTTTTGAACCCTTGAAGGTTTTATTACTGAACTTTAAAAAGAACATTCAATTCAGAGGGCTGGCATGTTCTTGAATGGAGCTGCATTTTGAAAGAAGGGAGATGAATTTCTTTCCCCAACAGAGACACAGGTGTCACCTACCAAGGGTGGTCAGAACTCTATTTTTTCCTCAGTGTAGCACCAGGATGTAGTGACTTTCTCTCTTTGAAGGACTAGGTGTGCAGATATTATTGTTAGGATTTGTAGAAATGATGGCCGCTCGAGTAAAGGAGTGGCCAAGGAGCTGGGGGTGGAAATTCTCCCACAGGTAGCCCTTTCTCAAGACTAAATGAACATCCCAGGCAGTGAACCTGCCTGTATTGTTATGCATGTGTATAGCATGGGAGCTTGGGCGCCAGGCAGCAGGAGCCCCCTGGATTTGCACCGTGCCCTTTATGAGTTAAACTTTCCCCACAAACTACATGCCTTTTTTTTTTTCTCAAGACGGAGTCCCCCTCTGTCACCCAGGCTGGAGTGCAGTGGTGCGATCTTGGCTCACTGCAATCTCTGCCTCCCGGGTTCAAAGGATTCTCCTGCCTCAGCCTCCCGAGTAGCTGAAATTATAGGCGCGTGCCACCATGCCCGGTAATTTTTGCATTTTTGGTAGAGATGGGGTTTCATCATATTGGTCAGGCTGATCTCGAACTCCTGGCCTTGTGATCAGCCCGTCTTGGCCTCCCAAAGTTCTGGGGTTGCAGGTGTGAGCCACCTCGCCTGGCCTCATGCCCTTCTTTAAGGAATCCCACCGGGTCCTCTACAGTACCCTCTTCCCTTTAGAATAGCGGGCTAATTCCAGGTGCCCATTAGAAATTCAAGATGTGTCACCACATACTCTGACTCAAGACCCTTGGTTGCAACTGGACCATAGGAGGTATGCCCAGGATGTCCCCCTGTGGCTCACACCCCATCACCAGCTATGCAGAGGCACCATACCCTGTCTTTGCTTTGCCATACGGTGCAGAGGATGTGCAACCAAGAACAGGTCTCTTGATGACCATTTGCGTGGGAGTTTCCTAATGCTGGTAGCGTTGGGGTCAGAATCTTTACAGCATCCTGGGCTGTTGAAAGATCTTTGTCAACTGCAGAAGAATGGTGTGCTGACTTCTTCATCCTGTCTCACACCAAAGAAACTTTTTTGGTATCTAGGAGACTTGAGACCAGGGAATACATTATAGCGATGGTTTCAGGATTGCTGGGAAAATCTGTTTCAGGTGTAGGTTCCCAGGCCCCATATCTGCAGGTATGCCAGTCTGGGAAGGAACCTGGGAATCTTCATTTCTCCCAGTCTCCTTTGGCAATGCCAGTGGGCCTGGGATTATAGTAACACTAAACCTAAATTTTAGTGGGTGGACCTCAGAAGGCTGGATTCTGGAAGCTTCTTACTTACTTCTCAGCTGCAAGACTTTGGGTCAAACATTTTTGAGCTCTGTTTTCTTACCCGTAAGAGAAATTGGCTCTATATGACTTCTAAGAGTCCCTCCAATTCTGAAGTTGTAGCACATTAAAAATAATCTGCATTTTAGGCCTGGCAGGTCACATTCCCTGCCAAAGAGGGGCCTGGGAAAGAAAAAGACTCTACAATGTGAAAGTGTGGGCTTCGTGGTAAGAGGCCAAGTTTATAAAGGTAACCTCTGTGAAAGAATCATTTGTATTTATTGAAATCACTGATTTTAATCACCTTGGATGCTCCCTTGATAAAAATTATAATCCTCTGTAAATTATGAATACCTTGAAATTCACAAATTCTATCACTTTTGTGATTGGCAACATTAAATGGCAACAGCTCATTTAAATAAGCAACATCTGGACATTATTATTTTTAGGGATTTTTCATCTGTTGATTTAGAAATCTGGGGCCTTTATGAATCTTGCATGAATATTCTTTTATATTCACATCTACCATCAAGACACAAAGGGATAGCCAAAAATATTGTCCAGTGACTCTTTGATGCAATGAACGTGTTTTTTAAACAACAAATCCATTGTGAATGAGAGAAGATATAAAATAGGCTGCCTGTGAGGGCAGGTGGTGGGGGTAGCTTGATCCTTCAAGAGCCAGAAGAGTCCAGCAATTCAAAGCCACAGTGGGGAGAAGGTTTAGATTTTATATATAATAATATAAAATTTTAAGATCACAATATGATTTTGGGCTGATGATATTGGAATATGGCATTCACTATTTCTCAGAATAATCCAATTTAGAACAATGCATTCTGAGCAGGTTTGGTAAAAATAGAAGATCTATCATCCCATGGTATAAGATAATGCATTAATTTTTATGAGTGAGTTATGAAGATGTACAACTCGGTTAAGAGTTAGGATAAACATAATATTCCTTAATTAATCCATTATGCCATGGTACACATGTGCCATTTTTATTACCTTAAAAATGAAAAATGTCAAAAAAGGAAATTGCTGCTTTTTTATATCAAAAAAGCCTTTTTTGAAAAATCATAAAATGCCTAATCTAATTCACCATATAATACTAATGAGCTTAACAAGCCATCTCGATGCACAGTTTAGGATAAAAGGTCATCAGTTTCTGGCAGTCAAATTCCACTACTTTTCAGACGAGGCAAAACCTTTCAGCACCAAATATCAGAAATGGCATTTGTGATTAAGCGTTATTAATAGCTATTTGTTATGAACGTGGGAGAGTTTTAGAAATTCATATTATACCCTCCTCGAGTTTTCTAAATCTTACCATTGCAGATGCCAAGAGCAGGCATTTCCCCCCGTCCCACCCCGGTGAATCTGATTAACCTGTTGTCCATCCCAATTCTGGGTGGTGTTGAACAGGAATCTTACATTCACACAGCGCTTTCCGTTTCATGCCACATTTAATTTCCCCAAATCTCTCTGAATCCCCTACATTTATTTCCTGGGGTCTCTTTGCTCTCCAGGCAGCCTTCCTGTCATCTGTATTTGCCACTGTCATCTGCCTGGTGTTTCTTTTGTCTTGTCACAGAACCGGCCCTGTGGAGGTACAGGCTGGGCAGCTTCGGCCGCAGTGCATGCAGTGGCTGCAGCCGCCCTCGTTATGAAAAAGAATTGCCCAGTGGGTTGAGGGAATGGGCAACAGCACACTAGAATCATGAAGCTGAAAGGAATATTGCCGACTGGAGGTCATTTTTCCCAACTGAGGGGCAATAGTTTGCCACTATAAACTGCACATTGCAGTCAGTATATGTTTTATTAAACCATTTAAGGAACTTGGGAGCCATTTCATTTAAACTTCCTGCTTGATGGAACTCAGGGCAGAGCCCAGAGCAGCTCACAAAAGAGGCCTGGAGTAATTTGCCGAAGAAATACCCCAGGTACCCGGCAGGATGACCGCAACGGGGGGAGCCTGGCGAGGGCTGGACCCAGCGCTTATAGTACTCTTTGACGCCTGAGTGCACAAGTGTGTGTGTGTCTGGAGGTTCGAGTCCCAGCTCTGCCGCTAACTAGCTCCATGACCTTGGTCAAATCTCTTAGCTTCACCTGGACTATTTCTGCTGCTGCAATAGGAGGGGATGGGGTTTGATAGGAGAGGCTGGGTCCTTTCCAGCTCAGTGATTCCATAAAATGCTGGATCATCGGGGGGTTGCCCCTGGAACTGTGGTTCTGGGACGCCCCATCAGGCCCCTGATCATCACAATGGAAAGTCAGCCTTTGTGTCTGTCCTGCCTGGGAAGTGATTCTGGCTGTGGACGTTTTCATAGGCTCTGGGGACTGCGGCTCCCCTGATCCAGTGGTGACGTGCGGGTTCTCAGCATAGAGCAGGGAAACCGGCAACAACTTAGTTCTCATATTAAACAGAAATAACCTCTTCACATGATAATTTTGTGTCTGAGGAAATAGGAAGCTGAGGTGCGTGCACTGTGCCTCTGAGCCTCAGTTATTCTGTCTGCAAAATGGGGTAGCGGCGGTGCGGACGCTGTTGCTTTAGCTGTAAAGGGCGACAGAAGGGTTGCCCTGGGTCCCTTCTGTTATCACTCTGGGTAACTTTGTGATTACAATTTAGCTTTAACAACTCTTGTGAATTGCATGCCTGCACATTCCGTGTTCACAGTTTGTACCTAGGAAGAAAGGAAGGATGAGGTGAGATGTGCTTTGTCTTTAAGAGTAATGGACAGAATGCAATCTGCATTGTAGCTTTCTCAGCCCTAACTGGTGGTCCTTAGTAGGTGGCTTTAATTCTACAAAGTTATATAACCAAATCTTTTGTCTAATTGGTGACTATATTTAGGAGGTAGAGAAATATGTGAGCTATTCGTTTCGATTAAATTTTTTATTATGCACTCTGCATTTGGATTGACAACTATTAATATTAAAGAGCTTGGCCAAATTGAAATTTGTATTGCTGGAGAGACTTAAATATAATGTATGATGCTGAAAAAAAAAAAAAAAAGCCCAGGGAAAAGGGGAATTACCAGGCTGGGTGCAGAGAGGTCCCTGCCAGGTGCTGATGTGGGCTAGAATCTGCCCCACCTCTGCACACTGAGGAGGGAGGTGTGTAGAGGCCTCTGCAAAGCCAGTGTCAAGGTCTCAAGGATTGAGATACTTTCATGGAGATGATGCTAAATAAAGATGTAGAGCACGTTTTAGCAACGTATACAAATAATTTTTTATAATCACTGTTTGTATATAATATTTTTTCCTAGCACTATTAAGAAGGTTTGGGGGTAAGGCAGAGAAAGTCGTTCTAAAATAGGATGCATGGAGCACTGGTGCAATGATGTGGAAAAGGGAGGCCAGCTTCCTCGGAAATCCTAACGCAGATTGTGTTGCTCTGCTGCAAGTCCTCGGGAGATGGGAGGCTCTGTCCGTCCTGTGGCAGGGAGGGCTCAAGGCCACAGCCAGGTGGGGAACGTGCTGGGAGCAGATTCCTGGGCATCCTGGGCCTGCTGTGGGCAGGCCCTGGGACTCACAGCCATGGTTCTGCGTCTTTGGGGCTGACTCCTTTCTAACTCCTAGCAATGCCTGTGGCTTTGTGGCTTTGCACAGTGACCTGGGTTGTCACATGCAGAATCCTGTAGGATTTGCACGAAGACCCGGGTGGTCCTCAGACAGGGGAAGTCAGGTGTCTGGGTCCATGCAGCCACTGAACAGCAGACACAGGACAGGAACTCAGTTCTAGAATGCAGTCTGTGGGGCACTCTCAAGAGAAAGTGTCCTCTTTGGGAGTCTACAATGCTACAGGGCCAAGGGTGAGCCCACGAGCCTCTGGCGTCTGTGCCCTGTTAGCTGGTCTCACGGACTCCAGACACCTCCACCTTCCACGCATTTTCTCTTGTTGGGCCCTCTATATAGAATGTCAACCCCATCCCAATCCTCCAGGTAAACCCCTCAACTGCTCCCAGGGCCTGCAAGCAGAGAGCAATCGGTATGTCCTGAATGGATGCAGCAGACACAGTGCACCAGATTTGACTGGCAAGGGAGGGGAAGACGACCCTTTCAAACTAGTGTTGGCCTTCCTTCCTTCATCCCTTTTTACCCCCTGCTGGACTATAAACTCTCTGGTGGCAGGGACATTTTTCTTGTTTTTACATAATTTTTCCTGACATTGGGAGCTAGAATATCAATGTAAGAAAACCTTCATAGACAGGGGTGCTCAAAGCATTGGTGGTTCTGGCCCAGTGGATTTTAGGCACACATGTTTTCATCTGCATTTGGCATTTTGAAGCTCCCAGGAGCTCCTAGATGGGCGATGGGTTTCTGAGGCTCGGCTGGTGTCCAGGGTCTCCTGGGATGGGGACAGAGCACACCACCTTGTGTCTCCACTGCTATACACCTGCTCCATCTCCCAGAGATGACCCCAGCTTCTGGAGGGCAGGCGCCTTCCTTGTCACCCCACCAGTTAGCTTGGTGGCTGGTGCATCTGTGGCCACGGCAGGCTCTATGTGATGGCAAGAGAGGCAGGGCAAGAGAGGCAGTGCGGGAGGTGCAGGGCAGGGGCCTTGGCGCTGCCTCCAGGTTTCTGTGATCAGCTAGGTTCCTAGCTTCTCTGGAGAGCAGACAGCCTGGGGGGTTGTTTCCTGAAAGGGAATCAGGTTCCCTGTTTGCTTTTTGACACTTTTTTTTTTTTTTTTTTGAGATGGAGTCTTGCTCTGTTGCCCAGGCTGGAGTGCAGTGGTACAATCTCTGCTCACTGCAACCTCCGCCTCCCAGGTTCAAGCGATTCTCGTGCCTCAGCCTCCCGAGCAGCTGGGATTACAGGTGCCGGCCACCACACCCGGCTAATTTTTATATTTTTAGTAGAGACAAGGTTTCACCATTTCGGCCGGGCTGGTCTCTAAGTCCTGATCCACTTGCCTCGGCCTCCCAAAGTGCTGGGATTACAGGCATGAGCCACCATGCCCAGCCGACACTTTTTTATTAGGCAGGGATAGCAGATACTGTCGGTGCCCCTTGGCAGCCACTCACCACTCAGGGTGAGGCTTCCTCACACCAGCATCCACGACTCTGCCTGGGTGTGTCCTTCGTCACTGGTGTGTGTCTGGTCTGTCATGGGGGCAAGCACACGTGCCAGGGAGTTAACACCTCTGGAGCACCCCTCAGTCGATGGGGATGGGGACTGGTGGGTAGGCAGCGGTCTCCTCTCTCCCTGGATGGAGCAGCGTGGGGGAGTCCCGCTCAGGGTCTTAAGAGTTCCCGGTTGGACTCAGGCCTGGTGCCCTCAGTGCAGTGCACTTTTCAGCCTGCTGTGCACAGGCTTCCTTTCTTTCCCCACCTCCCCACTATCCCCTGGTATTTTCTGGGACTACCTCCTGCACAAACCTTCGCACAAACTTCTCGCACAAACCGCCCGCATTTGCATCTTCATCTCAGGCCTTCCTCTGAGAAAACGGCGGAGACGAAGGCCAGTTCAATGGAGCTCGAACCGTTGGAGCCGGGCTCACACACAATCTGATGGATCCTTCTTAAGGCCAGGTCCCTTAGGCTTTCTCATTTGAGCCTTCCAGAAGCCTTTGATGGGAGGGAGCTGAAGTTGTTATCCCATTCTCCTGCAAGGACAGCTGAGGTCCAGAGACTTTGCAGAGCTAGAATCCAACTTCCTGCCCAGCTCCTGCCCTCCTAACTTCACTGATTCAACAAGGGGGAGCCTGGGCCTGGACCTCTGCGGGGGCCAACCACTGCCTGTCCCCAGCTAAAGGGGAGGGAGTTAGTGAGTTATGTGACCCAGAGCCGGCTGCTCTGGGGGCAGTTGGGGCCAGCAGGTGAGGTGACCTGGTAGGGTCCCTGAGCAGTGCTTTGCTCCTATTAAGTCCAGGAGGACAGCGGTGAGGGGAGAGGGCTGTGGCTATGCGCTAGAAAGGATGAAAGCCTGGGGCTCACAGAACTGCCCCACGTGGACCACTCAGCCTGCAGGCTCTTAGCCTCTGCCGGCACCATCTGGGGGAAATGATGGACGGTGGACCAGCCCAAGTTCTCATGATTGGGCTGGAGAGAAGTTCTAGGGGCAAAGCATATTTGCATCTTCCTGACGGTTTGCAAAGATGCCTCTGTCAGAGGAGTGCCTGTTCTTAGGAGGAGACTGCTTGGGGCAGACATCTCTGTTCCCAGCTCATTTGCTCCTCTGAAGTTCTGCAGAATTAAGAGCCCAAGGGAGTAGCCCAGAGAGGAGTAGGAGGGCTGAAGCTTGGAAGGCAGGAGGCTGAGGGTTTTGCTTTCCATTAGTTCCAGGGCCTGAGGCTGCATTTTCTCTTGTCTGGGCCTTGGTTTCCCCAAATGGACTGGACAGTGTGAGTTCCCCACTGTAGTTGAGTAGTTGAGGAAGCCCATATAGAGTTTGGGCTAGGGGATCACCTGCCAGGAGTGAGCTTGTGCAGGGGCAAGAGTGGGCGCAAGAGAGACCGTGGGAAGGGAGGGGAGCTGGTGTCCTCGCTTGACCCTCAAGAACCCATTCCTGACTGGCTCAGTTTCCCCAATTGTACAAAACAAGGAAGGAAAATGCATACTTCACTGTGTATGGGGAGGGGTGGAAAGTATTCTGTTAACTGAGTCAAGTGCTTGGCGAATGGAGGTGTGATCTGAGCGGTGAGCAGCTGGGTATTTAATGTTCTTAGGAGAATCAGCTCAGGCTGCTCTGCAGTCCTGACTTTAAGACCCTGAGATAGCCTTGAGCCTCAGCCCCCTTCACCACTGAGAAGCTGCAGGGGTGGTTGTCTCAGCTTTGCCCTGGCACCAACATTGGAGGCTGAGAGTGTTTCTTGGGCCACAGTCTCTTGCCAAGGTTGGGTTCACAGGGTGACCCCAGATCTGGGCTTGGAGTTTGGGGTTTGGGAGCCCACTGTTCGACACCTGAAGGACTCTTCTAGGCAGAATTGGGTGGGGGACCAAGGCAGGGATTGGGAGCCATCTGCCCTGGCCCCTGGTAGGCACTGGCTGGGCTTCGGCAGGAGGGGCCAGCGTGGGTGAGGAAAGGACTGTGCCATCAGGTGCCCTGTCCTCCCTCGGTCCACCCGCAGTGTAGAGCCTGGGCCAGGCATGGAGTGGATCCTCCCGACGTATTTAGTGATTTGATCTGACAGAGGGTCACATCGGTTTTTTCCCCCCTCCAAATTTTAATATCAGATTCATTTATTATGCTGACTGCAACTGACAAATGTTCACATTATTCACCCATTTATTCATTTGCTCATGAAATCTGTGTTGAGTAATTGTTTTGCCTTATTGGCGGTTTTAATTCTACACTCCTTTTTTTTTTCAAAAGGTCAGTGTCTTGCTAGATGACCAGGCCAGTGTGTGCATTCCCTGGAGAGAATTTTTTTTTTTTTTTTTTTTGTAAAGAGATGCTCGTTTACACTAGTCAGACTTCAGCTTTGAGTTTCTCTCTTCTTTTGTTGCCTTGGATCAATACCTTGGAATTCCCAGGACTCAGTAAGGCTCTTGTCTTATCTCTCTGTCACCCTATTTCCTGGCTGAATATCTGAGCCATCTCACCCCACAGCCAGATTATTCTCTTTTCTCTGCTTGTTCATTTCAAGCTAAGATCTACAGACACACCAATATCAAAATGTATGTGTATGTCTTGGGTTTGTAACACACTTACCTCTAATACGTTGATAGAGCTAATGAAAGCTGTCAAGTCTGAAATGTCTCTGGATTTGCTTTTGGCTTTTGCCTAAAAGTACATGAGATTCAAGGTGAATATTTCACCTGCGACTTTGATTTGGAAAATTGAAAAGTTGGTTATGAGTTTGTTTGAGAAAGAAGACGAAAATGTTCTGGAAAATATAGTTCCAGTAAAGTTACTTCTGAGCTGAAACATTCAAAATGCAGAGATCTATAGTCTGGTATGTTATTTTATGGTAACTTTCTGTATGCAGCTGTGTTTGCTGTGAAAACTCACATTTCTGTATGGAACACTGAATGAAATATGAATGTGCTTTTTACAATTTAGTACTTTTAATAAAAGATTTGTGAGCAAAAAGCTTAAGTGTAAGAGCCAAAAAACATATAGATAAAAATACAGCCATAATCACACATCAAACCCTAGAAAATTCAGTATGTAAAGAACATCAGTAATTGAGAGAAGTTGAGGGAACCGACAGAAAAAATTATATTTATATATATATATCTCTCTCCAGAATTCTAAAGGCATGAATCCTTTTAGCTGGGATCAGGGCTTCTGAGTTCTCTGGAGTGGGTGTTTTATTACAGTGGATGCTTTACTTAGAAGGATGTAATTTATTATCTCGAATTCGCATGGCAACATGAATTTGGATTTGGGTTTCTGGGAGAAGTTTACAATTAGTCCCCTCACATATATTTATAACTTTGAAAAAACACTTGATGTTAAAATAACTTAAATACCTCCCCCCCCTTTTTGATTGATATGTGAAATATTGCCTTTTTTTTAAAGAAATGAAAAACTAGTCACTGCTAAATGAGGCGTGGCCACTGTGTTCAGGGGGAACGGTGATTAGGTGGGCACTGTTCCCAGGGCCAGAGGACGTGCAAAAAAAAAAAAAAATCTGTTCTGCACCTGCTTTGGCTTTACATGAGGGATGCTTTTAATGTTTCTAGCTTTTCATTGTTTCCTCATTGGAAACTCCTCTCTTCTAAGGAGAGCTCTAACAGAGGGTATGAGGAAGATATGCCTTTTTTCCCTCTGTTCCTGGTCTGCCACATTCACCCAAGAGTCACCCTGACCGTTCATTCTGCTGAGAGCCCCTTCTCCTGATACATCCCTCCTGCTTCATAACATTCTCAGTGGGCTGTGATTGCTACCGTTTTTCTTTTTCTATTAAAATATAGTCCGAACTTGATTATGTGTTTCAGTATTTCTCAGCCTGACCCACAAGTAAAACCGGCGACAATGATTTAGTTATTGGCTCGTGTTTATTGCCAATGCAATAAGGTTGTGGTGCCTGACATTTTCTTCTCACTGTGTTGAAGCTTTTAGCGAGTTGCTCTTCTTACCCAGAAAGCAGCGTAACTTGGCCTCTCTTTGCAGATGGGTTACACATTCCTTTAACACTGGCATGCTCCTCTAACCTTCCTGGGTGGCTTTCGATGACTTAAACACAGTAATTGGCATGGAGGTCTGAAGCTTTATTTTATGATATTAAATCATTCTTTTCTGGAACAGAAATCTGCAAAGTATACCATTCATTATGCTAAGGCCTGTATTAACAAGGGCTCTGGCTGATGGCTGGTGACATCTTGGAGAACTTATGTAGCACATCTCAAGGGAGGTGCCAGCCCTCACCTGTGGAGGTGAGCATTAGAACCAAGAGCAGAATCCAGGATTCCATCTGCTGTGTCTCAGGGACAGAAGTGTATGGTTTGTCATTGCGAGCTTGGTGCATAAAGGGTAACATTACCCTAAAAATACTCACAATGTGGACTGAGATGAACTTGATTGCTGTGGCATTATTTTAGGGGGACTTGGCACTTTCTCCATGTAATCTTGTGAACATTTTTTTTTTCATGTGAACCATGATTTTCTTGAAACAAAGAGGATTATCAGTCATAAGTTCTGAAGACTGAAATGGGGTGGGAGAAAGGTTTAGGAGGAGAAGATTTTTTAAAGGACTTAACAAAGCTGGCACTCAACTCCAGCTGGAGAGAAATTCTTGAGTTGGGCGCCATCTTGGTTTTGTTGCTCCAGGGCAGTGAGGGAGGGGATGGGAGATTTTCAGGTCCTCAGAGTCCTCATGTGTTCCATAAAAATGGGTTCCTGCAGCCCATAGACAGCTACTAGAGGGAGTTAAGGCCTGCTAGGAAAGCCAGTGAGAGTTCTCTAAGGCTCCAAGTTCTAAGGGTTGCTCCTCTCCAGACAGCTTGGGAACTGCAAGCCACTGGAAGTCACTCTGTGGTCGCACAGAGCTCTGCTTCGAGTCCAGCAGTCTGTGTTTTGTGCGGTCTCACTCTAGGCTATATTCCCAAGTGGAGCACCATGATTTCCTGTGAAGGGTCTGTGAGATAGATCTTTGGTGATGAGGCCAGCTTGGAGAAAATGGCACTTGAGAATTTCTTATAATGCAATTCAATGACAGTGTGATTCGTGGCAATACCTTTGCGTCCCCCCAGCCCTGTCCCCTGCCCAACTTAACCACACTTGGCAAGATCTCCGAGGAGTCCTGAGAAGAAGAGTCCTCAGGCAACAGCAAGACTTTCCCACCCTGGTCTAGGAAAAAAGTTTTGGAAAAGACAAGAAGTCCATCAGACACAAAAGAAGACATGTAAGGGGAATCAAAACAAACAAAAAAGCTATGAAAATGCAGAGACTCAAGAGGTCGCCAAGCGAATGAAATGACTTAAGGAGTGATATGTTTGCTTCGTCTTTCTGGTTGCTCTCTGAATGGTCTCTGATAGCACATTTTAGCTGTAGAAATGGGGAAAGGGGGCAAAGACAAAGTTCCAGGAAGGTTGCAAGAGATAACTGGTTATCTAACTGGTATCCCGGGGGCCAGTGTGGAGTCGCTTCTATGTCTAAAAATGATTTTGTTAGTATGTAGGTCACATTACTGTGCTGCCTGGTTATTGGACGTTGCCTTAGATAACTGTTTGTGGAGTATTAAATGGTTCTGCTGCCTCAGCACACTTTTTCACTGGTATTTTTCACACAGTTGTGCGGCTGAAAAGGCGCAGTGCTGCAGCAAAAATCAATTTATCTTTCCCTCTGCTACTTGTGTGCTGTGAGTTCTTATAGTGTTTTACCATTTGATTAATTGATATTCTTTGTGTTGGACATCATTTGTAACACTGCTGTCCAACTTTGGGTGTCTTAAAAACTTTCATAAGAACACATTATTTATGTGAGACCTCCTCATGACAAAGTACAATAGTGAGATGCAGAAAGAAAAATTAGATCGAAATGCTCTTGGCTTATAAGTTTATTAAGGGTGGAACAATGTTTCCATTCACGTCTCCCTCCTCCCTTCTGCATCCCTGTCGCAGGGTGGCTTCGACGGCTTTGCTCAAAAAGTTTGGTGATGAAAGTTTTTCCTTCCTTGGCTTTTTCTGGGTGATGGTCTTTTGGGATTAGAGGGGCTTCTGATTGCCTTTCAGATGAGAAAAGTGGATGGGGAGGGGCAGGGACAAGTGGGAAGGGTAGGCGTGGCGTGGAATGAATGCAGAGGCTGCCCCATCAGAGTCCTGGGGTTTGAGAGCTGGGAGCAGGAGAGAGCTTCTTCTCCATAGGTCTCTCCCAGGGCCTTGCTAGATGGTTTTAGTATAATGTGTTTGCATGCATTTCACATGGCGTGGGTCTTTCCGTGGGTATTATTAATATCTATTTTTGGAGCAAAGACTGTGTCAAATGAAGGTACGCCAGCCCCGCGTTATAAAAACAGAACAATACTGTTGCTTCCCCGTTTCATTATAAAGTTTCTTTGACCCTGTGGTTTATTTTCAAACATTCAAGTTATTTGTTCTGGTGTATTCTTAAACAGGGGTTGTTTTTCTCCCTTTCAGAAAATGAGCACAGATGGTGATGGATTTTTCAAGTGCTGACATCCCTGCTTGAGAAAATGTTCCCACCTTCTTTGTGCCGAACAAGTCAGGCAAACTAACATGATGATGCGATCATCGGTTTCATGCAGACATGCAGAATTGATTGACAGGGGAAAATTTAACATAAACCACACATTCTTTCAGTGCCTTCAATTTCTTAATGATGTTTATTTGTTGGATATTAGCAGCGGCAGGAATTTCATTTAAGGCGAAAAGTGGGGAGAAAGGAGAAGACGGAGCAAGGGGAGAGAACTTGTTCCAGGCAAGCAGGTTTAAGAGGAAATTTACTGCTCTGGTAGAATCTCCATCAAAACAATTTGTAACCGCTCCTCGGAGCCAGCTTGGAGCTGAGGCTGTCAGCAGCTAACCAGCCATTCTCAGACCATTGCTTCTGTTTGCGTGACTAAATACAGACAATTAACGCCGAGCACTTTCTTCTCTATGAACTCATTGTTATCCAGGGTTCAAGTGCTCGAATAATGGGCCACAGGGACCATGGGCTGTGGCGGAGGGCTACTTTGTAAAACCCATTCCTCATTATCTGATGTGAGCCCTCCTGGGCGACTCAGGGCCCTGGCTCCCTTGCCCGTGGGTTTTTGTAAGATTGGTTCAGGAGATCCATCGTCCCCTGATGAGCCTGGCCTGACGCTCGGATCCTGAGGGAGCCCTCGCTCCCTAGGGCCTGGAGGTGACAGGCGTGGGGACCTTGTACAGGGCACGGAGAGTGACCACTGGCCCTGCTCATGCCTCCAGTCACTGCCTGCCTCTAGAGGGGCCTCTCTGTGCTTCCTGGGGCTGTGTCTGTCTTTCCTAATGCTCTGGGCAGAGGTGGAGGGAGATCAGGAGCCCATCTGTCCCTGAGCTCCTGACCATGGTGGCCCTTCCTACTGAGGACTGGTTATAAGGGCCCTGCACCCCAAAAAGGCAGGTGCCCTTTTGCCACCCCTGTGTGCAGTTCAGATAAAAAACAATATGAAGCTGTAGCATTAAGTGTGGCGAAGTAGAAGAAAGTTCTGAGATTTAATATTTTCTCCCAAAGCATCACATTGTTTCAAATATTTTTTCTCAACTTTGTGGGGCCTGCACTGCTCTGGTGCCCTAGGCAGGTGCTTAGCCTGCTCACTGGATACTCTGCACCTCATTCACTCCCCATATGGTCTTCGTGTATTTCCTTTTGCCATATCCATACCCTCCTATTATTTGTTTAATATTTTCATTGAAGCAGCTTTACATCAACTTCTCTCTCTCTCTCTCTCTTCCCCCTCCCCACCCCCCCAATTTCTCATTCCCCAGCCTGATACCTGCCCAACTTAGTTAGCCTAGTCCTAATGTTGCTGTGAGATCATGGGTTGAAGGTGCTAGTTATGTTTCCCTGAGTCACATTAAAGTAAATGCAAGTGGACTATTAAAATTTTAAGGCTAAGTGCGGTGGCTCACACCTGTATTCCCAGTGCTTTGGGAGGCCAAGGCAGGAGGATCACTTGAGGCCAGGAGTTCGAGACCAGCCTGGGAAACATAGTGAGACCTCATCTCTACGAAAAGTTAAAAAAAAATTAGTTGAGGTGGTGTGCACCTGTCAGCCCAGCTACTTAGGAGGCTGAGATGGAAGGATCGCTTGAGCCCAGGAGTTAGAGGCTGCAGTGAGCTCTGATCGCACCACTGCACTTTGGCCAGGGTGACAGAGCAAGACCCTGTTCCAAGAAAAACATTAAATTAAATTAAATTTGAATGAGTGAGTCTCACTTCCCATCACTGGTGCCCGTGCCACGCTTTTGGACATCTGGGTACAGTTTGCACTTGCCATTTTGCAGGTGGAGAGACGCGGTGCATGAGAGAAGATGAGCCTTTCCAGGATGGCGAGGTGCATGTGACCTTAACTGTGGGGAGAAGAGAAGGTCTGTGGGCACCCCAGGATGAACAGAGGGGTCGGGGATGGAAGGGAAGAGGGGGACACACCACAACTTTCCTGGAGAAAGCCTGTCTCAGAGAGTGGAATGGTGGTCCTGCCTCCTCCACCTCCTTCTCTCCAACCCTTGCTGGCCTGAGCGCACAGAGCTTCCCATGCTCACATTTGGCTTCCAAAGCAACTTCCAAAAACAAGCTTCCGGGATTCCTTGCGATCTTTTTTCTAGTTAAGTCAGATCAATGGAGTTTTTGTTAAAGTGATTATTTTTCTTTTTGAATTAAACTAGTTTAAAATACAAATAAAAATAATAAAATTTACAAAATATTTTCTGTCTTTGAAAGATTCCCACAGTCACCTGCATGGGGGGACCCGGTGTCCAGAACCCATCTGAAGGAGGGTGTGGACCACCCCCGCTGCTCATGGTCAGAGTGGCTCCCTCTTGCTTAGGGTGAAGGATGTGTGCTATGCAGTTGTATAATAGGGTATGGTCTTCGGATTGTGCCTCGGGCGGCCTAGTGGGCTGGGATGTGCATTGCACAGAGAGCCAGGAGCCTGGGTTTTCCCACGAACGCCTCTGTGACCTCAGGCAGCCTCCCTCCTTCGCTGGGACCGTTTCCTCTTTTGCAAAATGGGTACAGTAGCATTTGCTCTGGCCCTTTGCAGGGCAGGGCCTGCTTCAGTCCCCAGACATGATGATGGCCACACTTCCCAGACTTCTCTCCTTCCTATCAAAGTAAAAGGCCAGGGACTTCCAGATCCCGCTGGGGTGAGCCTCAGAGCAGACATGCCAGGCATCATCCCTGGGTCTCTGTGATGGCTTAGCGAGGTGACAAGGCCGTGGCAGACACAGAGCCCAGGGAACTCACAAGGATGTTGCCTTAGCAGGTGACACAGTCTCTGCAGCCTGAGGCTTGGACAGAGCCTGGGCTGCCCAGATAGCGGGGTGGAGGTTTGCTTGCAGGTAGCTCCCTGTCCAGGCGCCTTGTACAGTGAGCTTTCTGGTCAAACCTTTCCTGACACAGCTGGCTCTGCCTGGGCCTTCTGCTGGTGCCAAATAACTTTAAGTGGTAAGAAGAACCGCTAGAAAATCTACTAGTGGTGGCCGACTTCTGCTTAGGTCCCCTGCCTTGTCTCCTCCCCACTGTGTCAGTCAGAGCAGGTTGATCTCAGCCTGGCCACACGCAGCCCTGTTTCCCAGGGGTCCTGGGGAAGCCCACCCACTCCACACTCTCCACAGGGAGCCCCTTCTCTGAGCAAAACCCCAGGCTCTGCTACCTGCCACCCCCTGCAACTCTCACCCTCACCCCATGACCTCCAAAGCCTCCCAGGGCCGGAGATCCCTGTCCAAGGTGGGGCTTGAAAGGACTGGGCAGGAGGGAGAGCCTCACAGCCTGCTGTCCCCACTGCCCACCCCGACTGTGGTTTCCAGCATCCCTGAGAAGCCCAGGCCAAGAGTGGCCTCTGGGGGTCCTCAGTTCAGTGTGGCATCCTGAGTACAGGTGGGTTCCCCGTTAAGGAAAAGCGGTGTATGAAATTTGAGTCTCCCAACCTGAAGGCCTTCTCATGGGACCAGAGGAAGACCCTGGAAGCCTGGGCTCCGAGAATAGATGGCCCTGTCCCTCGCTCCGCACTATGTGGGCTTCAGAGTAAAGAATAGCGGTTAGGCCATAACACAGATGTAAGGAAGTTCATCAAAGTCCTGCTGCCTCCCATGGTAACTACTCCAGCGCTCCTTTGGGACGGTCAACTCCAGCTCTTATTCCCAATGTACTCAGCTTTGAGGTGGCCCTGCATGGCTGGTGTCCTAAGCAAATGCTTGCTTTGCTTATTGGAGGCCCCTGCTGTCTCCTGGGGCTGCAAGTTGGCAGAAGGCTCTGCTCATCTGCTGTGCAGAGAACATTAGAGTGAAGGGCCTGGGGGCCCCGGGGACCCCTCTGTGGCAGGGCAGCCGTCCTGAGCTGCAGGTGCACCATGTTGTCCCTGGGAATGGAGTCTCGAGCGGGGCCGTGCGGTCTGGACTATCATTCGTGCAGGCTGTGGTGTAGACAGGGGTCCTGCAGGTTATGCCTTCTGGGGCCCTGGTTCTGAGACTCTGCCCCTCGTCGAGACAGCTCCATTGTGAGTTAGCTGCAGCTCTCAGGTGCCCTTGGTACCTGCTGCCAGGTGCTACACATCTCGAGGGTCCACTTATCAGGTCTCAGCTCTGCTGTCCTCCACCCTTGTGGCTGCCCTCATAGAGAAAAGAGCCACACCGCATTCCCAGAGCCTTGTAGGCCCAGCACCAGCTCCCAGGATCTGGGAGGCAGAGCTCAGCTGTTGGACTCATGTTGTCAGGGTTATCTTTGCACTTTGACCTAAGTAGCTTTCCCTGTGGGCCTGTGCTCTGATCCCGGCTCGTTGGGGAGGTCCCTTCTCTCCCTCACTCCAGGGGCCTGGGCAAGGTGTTGGGTAGGTGGTCCAGGGCTCTTCTTGGTCTGATAGGAGGAATGTGCCTGCGGCAGTGAGCAAGAGGCAGGCTAAGGTGGGTGATCACACCCAACCCCTCCCCTTTCTCTGGGTGGAGCTATTTGTTTGCTTGTCTACACAGGTGGTTCCTGAGCTCCTGCAGGGTACCCAGCCCCGATCCCCCACCCACTGGCCCCACTCTCCCTGCTGGCTCTCTACCTGCAGGCCTTGGCCTAAATGGCATGTCTCAGAGAGGCCTTTGTGGCCCACCGGCTCCTCCTCCCCACCACGCCTACTAGTTTCTCTTCCATGCTTCTCTCCCCTTGGCACTTCTGCTTATTCTTCTTATTTCACTGTTTTCTTCTGTCCCAGATTATCAGCTCCTTGAGGGCAGGAATCTCATGCCTTTTGTTCTCTGCTGTATTTTCAGCACCTAGAATCTTGCTCAGCACATAATAGGTGCTCAACAAATATGCATTGATGGCGAGAATGAAGAGGCATGGTCCTTCTCTTGTGAAGTGTACTGTCCAATGTGAGTCACACTTAAGGAGTAAGGGATGGGTCATAACAGTTTATAGGGCATGGTGAAAGGAGTTATTGAGAGTAGGGAGGTGAAGGCTTCCTGGAGGAGGCAGTCAGGGAAGACTTCCTGGAGGAGGTGGCCTGGAAAATTGAGTCAGAGTTTTATATGCAGAGGTAAGAAAAGGAAGGAAGGATGATGGTGGGGCACGAGCCACCCCCCTCTGGGCCCTTTGTAGCAGGGTTTGGTTTGAGAAGGTCAACAGGGGCCCGATAGGAGGGTCCTGAGTCCAGTGAAGGATCTTCGTCTTGGTACTGGAGGCGGAGGGGCAGCCTGGAGGGTTTCGTGTTTCAGTGTAGTTGATTTCACTGAATTACGAAAGTTCTGTGGGTTCACTATTAAGATTCAAACAACACAGATTTCTGTAATGTGAAATCTAAAAGACCCTTTCAACTCTACTTCCAAATCCTTCTCCCATCGATGGAGAAAATTCCTATAATGCATTTTGGTTTGGTAAACAGCACCTGCTGGACTGGTATATATATACATCATGTGCAGGGTGAATATTCACAAAAAGAAAATCATGCATATGTATTTTACATAAAATTGACATTGAAGCCTACATAATGAGATCTTACTATACATATTGTCCTGAGACTTACTTTTTTTAAAAAAACAGTATTGTTTTTAGATCAAAACATCAGATACATAGGAGGTGCACACATTTTTTAACTTCTGTGTAATTCTGTGCGGTACAGCGTATTCATATTCATGTACCCATATGTTGGATATGAGGGAGGTTTCCATTTTCTTTTTGACATTACGCTTAAAATGCTGCGGTAAACACTGTATCATGGTAAACGAGTTTGAATATTTCTGTAGGATAGATTCCTAGAAGTAGCATTGCAGAGTCATTAGGTATATATTCTAATTCTTTAATAGACGCCACCAAATTGCCTTCCAAGTAATGTTGTTTGTGTACATTGTATACATGTCTACCAATATTGTATGCATAGTACTCACCTGCCAAAACCTCACCAATACTGAATGTTATTGCTCCTTTAAATGTTTGCCAGTATGAAGGAGGAAGGCTGGTATCATCTACTTGTATGTCCCTCATTCAGAGTACAACTAGCTATCTTTCCATATCTGTATTGCCCACTCCAATGACTTCTATAAATTGCTTGTTAATATGTTTTCCTATTTTTCTATTTTTTAAATTGATTTTCAAGAGCTCTTTACATATGTTGGACATTACCCCTTTGTTATACATATTTTAAACACTTTTTGGGGGCTGCTGTAGAGCAAGGGAAGGACATAATCAGGGAAGGCTTAGAAAGACTGCTCAGGATGGATAGGGTAGGGGAGGGTTGGCTACAAAGACGAGGTACCAGGCAGTAGTCTGGGCATGAGAGGGTGAGGCCTCATCCTGTTACATTACAGAGCATTTGCTTTGCTCTTCATTCCATGGGTGCCATTCTAGGTGTGTGCTGAAGACTTTTGGGAAGGTCTTCAACAGGTGGTTTCTGGGGCCACCTGAAGGCTGGTACATAAAGCCTACATGATTTGCCTTTCCTGGCCTGTGCAGGCCGTGGAATCCCGTGCTGAGCCTGGTCCAGGTGGGATGCTAAGATACCCGCCCTGCCGTGGCATGTAGGATACAGCCCTGTGGAGCCTGGCTGTGGACCCTGAGGAGCCTAGGGGCATGAGGAGGGGGACACAGCTTGCAGGACAGCAGAGTATGGGCACTCAGGGCAAAGCGTGGGCTTGGCAAGGCCTCCCTTTGCTCCTGATAGAGAGGGGGTTAGCCCTCATTATTCTTAAGGTGCCCAAAGCTCTGATAGCCTGTAGTTCAATAACTTAAAATTGAAAATGTAGGTTAAAATACTGTTATAAACACCTACAGCCACCCCACAGTGAAGACAGCCACTACACCTTGAGCCCGGCCCTGTCTGGGGTCCTAGCTCCCCTCTCCCAGAAGACAGGTGTAATTATCCTGTTTTTCCACAAGAAACTGAGGGGCAGGGGGCTTACTGTCTTGTCTGAGGTTACCCAGCTGGGTCCTGTCAGAGCAGGGACATATTCTTAGCCACCCATGATCTCAAGCCACCCCCCAGGCATTGGGAGAGCCCCTTGCAGGTGCCTCTGAGTTCAGGGCAGACACATGGCAGGTGACATGTCTCTTTAGGTCTTGCACCTACACCCTGGTTTTACACCTGTTCCCAGATGTGGAGATGGCCTGGCTGGAAGTCCAGAGGCCCGAGGAGTGGGTGCCTCTGTCTTCTCGCCCCATCCTTCCAGGGGTCTGTGCTCCAGAAGGCGTAGGACATGTGCGTTTGAACCCAGCCCTCGCGGAGGTTGCTGGCAATGTGTCTTGGGCAGACCATTTGCGCCTGGCTGCTGGAGCAGGGCTGGGCATTCCTTCTCGGGGGGGAGATGAGTTTCAGTGACCTCTGACCATTGTCTTTGGAGGGTTTACCTTGTAATGGAGTGTTGAGTCAACATTCAGAATTAAGAGCAGAAAGGTAACATTTTAAGGCATTTCATCAATTCTTCTGAGACGCCCACACATCTTGTTTTCCCTCTTCACCACTTAGGCAGCAATTTCTTTTCTTGTTTCTAACAGCTACCTATAGAAAACACTTGAATGCAGATCATATCTTGATGGTATTTACTAATATAAATATTTGCTTTCTAGAAGCAATGTTACACAAAATGCCTACACTGCAGGCTAAGCGACCGAGTGCTTGAGGTAAGAAATGCCACCTCTGTGGACTGGAGCTGGTGTCTAGCCGTCTCCACAGTGGCACGCAGGATACTGGTAGAACGGCCAAGTGTCGGCACATCCAGCATGCCCTTTCCAAGGTCATTGTGATCACATTTTTTAAAATGATAAAACCATCTTGGCCAGTTTCCCCCAGGACCCCTTGAGCTAATGGAGCCCTCTCCCAACACTGCATGAGGTTCAATTTCATATTTGCCCAGAACTGTGCTGTGCCCAGAACCGTGTATGACAGCCTTCAAGGAGCTTACGATGCATGAAGATGGGGTGATACCAAACCTCATATCAGTTACATTTATATTTAACTGGTGTAATATCCAAGAACAAGGAAGGAACCGGGCAAACCACACGTAGGTCTGAAAAGAGCCAATGAAATGATGCAGACCAAGGCTAGGGCGGGCAGATGCCTTTGCAATGGAATTAGAGTAGTTTTAAATATGGGCTAATTTCAAGCAATTTTAAATATCACAAGATTCCACTAGAGCGAAAGACTGCAGAGAGGCCTTGGAGTTTGAGAAAACAGGGTTTGCTGAGCTTCAGTCTTTGTATCCACCTCTGACTCTGTGTGCAGGCTACAGCATGGGGCATTGGGCTAACGAGAGGCACATTAGGTGCGTGTGTGTGTGCATGAGTCTGTGCATACACGTGTGTTTGCATGTGTGTGCATGGTGCACATGTGTGCGCTTGCATGTATATGTCTCTCTTCTCTTAGGGTGAGGATCTGTAGAAAATTCACTGCAATGTACCCGCAGCCCTGGGTCGTCGTGTCCTGTTCTCTGTGGGCCAGTAAGCTTCTCTTCTGAGGTCAGCTTTCTTCACCCAGGGCCACTCCATTTTCAGATAGACTGGATTTGGAGAGTGCCTTTGGGGCAGTTTGCTCCCTTCTTTTATATTTGATATTATTACAGTTTTTGTAACCCAAATGGCATTGGTTTTAACAAATAAACAAATGCTAACTGCCAACTTCTTTGGCTGGATGGACATGAATCGGCTTTAGCAAGTGAATAGATGACATATCAAAGAATATGTTGACTAATCCCTTCCCTGTCTGAGAGCGTTTTCCAGATCGTAGACAAATACACTGCAGGCATTTAAAATAGAAGTCCGGGCATGGCCACAAGTGTATTCTGGGAGTTACAGGGTCCGCACGCTCTACGCAGGTGAGTATTTCTAGGAGATGCCGGGAAGTTGGGGACACCCGGAGGCACCCTCCGATGTTCAGATGATCATGGCAGGAACATGCTGGAATGATATTCTGCCTTTATTTATTATTTGCTACCAATGTGACTATCTTTTAATTTTTTTAAAACAAATAATTTAGTCGTAAAGGCTCAGACTGATTTTTTTTTTTTGCGAAATAGTTCTAGTGAGCTAATTTATTTTTCAACTTTAAAACATCAGCATTTTATAGATCTGAATTTCACAATGTGAGGATGATTGCTACGTACAATTTGCAAAATTGTGATTAGCCAGCCCTTGCTTTGAGTTAGTTCTCCCTAATTCACAAAGGCTTCCAAGAATAGTCTGCACAAAATTCAGTTTGCAAATTGCAGGGCAGATTTTTAGAGGGCAGTTTAAAGAATGAAGTCCTAAGGGTTTTATCTATATTTATATCTCTTGTTAAACCAAACTCTTATGTAAATGTTACAATCTGTAAATAACTAGCAGGGCTGCCTTCTTAAAGGCAAGATTGCATCTCCATTTTTGAGATTTAGCAAAATTATTAAATGGCAGAATTGACTAAGATGCAAGTATATTTGGAACGAGCTAATAAACATTAATCAATATCATCAGCTGTATTTGTGTAGCTATTTCAGGGTTTAAAAGTAAAGGTTTTTGTTGAATTTCTCATAAATTAAAACAATTAAAATATAAAAGTCATTACCCTTAGTGATGTTTTGGGGAAAAAAATGGAGATAGCTTTGTGTGCTCTTACTTTTTATAGCCATTAGTGTTTCAGTAAACCTTGCATGACTGTATGCAATTTAGATTATTTTTCATCCTTTTGCCATTGGACAGGAAGGAAATTACTGGCTCCCATCAGTGTTACTGGCAATCCCCATGTTCTGACATCTGTTCCTCTCTAAACATTTTACCAACCTTGATGAAATGTAGTTTGGTGTCAGAAGCTGACTTGAAGAAAAAAATCACATGATAAAAAAAAACATTGATTAAACACCAGAAGTCACTTCCCAATAACTGTCAATATTTTGATGGTCACTGTCGTTTATTTTTTTCTTAAATCCTGATAAATCGTATAGAAATGTTAATCATGTTTAATATTTGAATTAAACTGAATTAGTGGCATGTCATTTTTAAATAGAAGTGTAGTGGATTCATTGTAGTCCATTTTAATCAGGGTCTTTGGGCTACGATTCATAAGGAATGTTTTCAGTCTTTTTCAGAGAAACCATGTAACTCACTTTCTTTGAGCAAATTAGACTTCCTCAATTCTTTGTCCTCTTTATCTCCTGGTTTTCAGGGAAAAACACACAGCATCTTGGGGGTCAGGACCTGCCAGAATGAGGAACTGGGGTGGAGCAGAGGGGCAAGGGGTTCTCTGGGCTGGATGTCCACGCAGCCCACGGAGCCCCCGTCAGAGAACCCTCTGGGAGGCCTTGCAGATGGAACCGTATGGAGTGTACGCGGTATTTGGGAAGTTTGGGCCCAGGGAAGAGTAAAACGCTCCCCTCCCCGACCTGGATTATCCAAATGATTTCCAGATTTATTTTCTCCGTGAAACGCCATTTGGAGCTCTCCTCTTCTTGGCTCCCGGGAGAATCAGGGCCTTAAATTCAGTGTGTAAGCAGGAGAAGGCCCACTGTGCGCCGGACGTGTCACAAAGACAGAGGCACATTCCACAGAGGCATATTTCAATCCATTAACCCACAGAATACGTATTGAATGGTTAGTGTGTGTCATGCTCTGGGAGCGCAGCGGCAAACACACAGAAATAACCTTGTCCTCCTGCGCCTCTATTTCAGTGACACAGAAAAATGCGTCTCACCATCTCCGTCCCTTGGGCGTGGGGCCCCCTCGCAGGCTCTGGCTCCAGGGTCAGGTGTGGTTTCAGGAAATCAGCTCCAGCTGTGTGACGCTGCAACCCCGACCCTCCCAGCCCTCTCTTCTGCAAATCCACCTGCCCCAGGCTCATCTCCTTTTCTCTGCAACCTCTTCTCTGAACTCTGAGAAAACTTGGCTCTGGCCCTACAACTGCCCTCACCATGCTTATAGTTTAAAATGGTAGAAAGAGGCCGGTGCGATGGCTCACGCCTGTAATCCCAGCACTTTAGGAGGCCGAGGTGGGAGGATCACTTGAAGTCAGGAGTTTGAGACCAGCCTGGCCATCATGTTGAAACCCCGTCTCTACTGAAAATATGAAAAATTAGCCAGGCATGGTGACATGTGCCTGTAGTCCCAGCTACTCAGGGGACTGAGGCAGGAGAGTCACTTGAGCCCGGGAGGTGGAGGTTGCAGTGAGCCGAGACCACGCCACTGCACGCCAGCCTGGATGACAGAGCGAGACTCTGTCTTAAAAAAATAAATAACTAAAATGATAAAAGAAATCTTCATTCGGTACCACAAATTTAGAAAACAGATGCATGGGAACCAAAGTGCCCTTAATTACCCCTATTCCAACACAAACCAGGTGCTAACCTGTAGGTAAACTTCCTTTTCATCTTCCTCTTTTTTTTTTTTTTTAATTAGTCTACCTGGCTAATTTAATTTTTGTTTTCTTTTTTCTTTTCTTTCTTTCTTTCTTTCTTTTTTTTTTCTGAGACAGAGTCTCATTCTGCTGGCCAGGCCAGAATGCAGTGGTGCAATCTCAGCTCACAGCCACCTCCGCCTCCAAGGTTCAATCAATTCTCCTGCCTCAGCTTCTTGAGTAACTGGAATTATAGGCGTGCACCACCATGCCCGGCTAATTTTTGTATTTTCATTAGAGACAAGGTTTCACCAGTTGGCCAGGCAGGTCTCGAACTCTTGATCTCGTGATCCGCCCGCCTTGGCCTCCCAAAGTGCTGGGATTACAGGCGTGAGCCACCATGTCTGGCCTCATCTTCCCTTGCTCATCCACATTTTTCCATATATATAATCGGAAAAATTGTACCACTAGCTTTCAGTCTTTTCCTCAGGCATCACCTAATTTGTATTTTGCTAAATTCCCATTGAGTTTGGGACCATCATTTGTAATAGCTGCCGTTTTTCATTGAATAGATGTGCCATAATTTATATCATAATTCTTTTATTATTGGCTTCGAGTTATTTCCAATAGTTTTTCTATATAAAAAAATACTATGATGATCATCTTTGTATGAAGAGGACATTTTTTCCCCCTCATTTTGGGTGATTTCCTTAAGCCAGATGCCCACAGGGGAAATTCCTGGCTCAGAGGACTTCACTGTGCTTGTCCATCCTGCCTCACAAACCCATCTCTGTTTCTGCGGGACTTGGTCCTGTCGCCCTAAGGACTCTGCAGGCGCCTTCTTGGGAGGGCTGCGTGTGTTACATGCTTGCTTCTGGGGTCCCTTTAAATCCTGCCCCCCTGGCCAGGCCCACAGGAAGCCAGCCCAGTCTTCCTAAGGAACCATCCTTTTCCCGAATTTCTCTTCCTATTCCATCTCATCAATGCTTTGTAGCTGAAACAATGCATGTTTTGGAGCTCACAGTAAGTTTCTGGAACTTCCCATTGCCCATCACCTGGGCTGGCCATGAACTCTTCATGAGCCCTCCATTCACAGCTCTCCTGCCCACCGAGCCCCTTACTCTCACTCCTAGTGGGGGCCTCAGATGGCCTGTGGTCCTGCCTCATGGAGACCACTCTGGCCTGGCGCTTCTCGCTTCATGTGACTTCCTGGATTCCTCCTGGAAAGGCTGGGCACCTAATGGGAGAGATTTGCTGAGGCTCAAAGCATGATAGTTCCTTAGGGGAAGCACACCATGTTGGCAGAGGTACTGGGTCAGATGTCTTGCCATCCCATTGACTGGAAGACCCAGTCCTGAGAAGCAAAGCCAAGACCCTGGGGCCCTGGAGGCTCCCACACCTTCCTGAGCCCAGGACTAAGACTCCATGATTTTCCTGATAAACCAGATCACTCCCCAGGGCCAGGGAGCTTCTAAAGGGGCCTCCTGGCCTTCCCACCTGGGCTGGGCTTTGCTGGTAGAGTCCAAACCTCCAATGCCTGCTGAACGTGAAGGCAAACTCTTGGCTCCACTCAGCTCAGTGTGGCAGAAACGAAATGCCTCCTTTTCCCCTAGCCCTTTATCCCTTCCTTTCTTACTTTCCTCTATCCCCCACATTGACTACCCCTTCTCCTCAGGCACTTAACACCAGTCCAGCGACATCTCCTACTTCCCGTTTGCTCCTGGGTCTTTCTTGAATTTTTAATTCACCCACAATCAATAATTTTATTCTTTTAAAGAAATTACAGAATATTTCTAAGTGTATGCAGGGAGAGGGGAAAAGCACAGTGTGTGTCAGTTTAGACTTGATGTATTCTGGATTTAGAAGTGCTGAATAATTCATTCCTGTTTAAAAAATAAACATACTATCTCTATCAGAACTTGACTGGGGGTGCTTCATGATGAATCAGATCCAGGGCTGCAGGTTTCTTGGGTTGGGCAGCATGGGAAAGAAGGCAGGTGCTGTCTAGAGGAAGCCATCCTCATTCTCATGGTTGGGATGTCCAGATGGTCTGGGCCATGATTAGAGGTGGCATTGCTGGTTCTTGGGGATTTCACCTTCCCTTTGAGAGTTTCTCTCCCTCTGCTGGTGCTCAGTTTTGCAACCTATCCATCCTACCATTATTCTACTCTCTTCTTTCTCTATTTGTCCTGCTCCTCTGCTCAACCACTCCTGTCTTCCCCTCAGTCAACCTGACCATCCCTCTTTCCCATTTTCTCTCCCTCCATCCATCTGTCCATCCCGTTTCACCTTTATTTACCCATCCACTCAATCAACTACCCCTTTATTCACCTGTACTCACCCATCATCCCATCCATCCATCCACCCATCCATCCTCCATCCATCTATCCATGTATCTACTTATTCATCATCATCCATCATCTATTCATCCGTCTATCATCCATCATCATCCATCTGTCCATCCATCTACCCATCCATCATCCATCCATCCATCCACCCATCCATTCATCATCATCCATTATCTATTCATCCAATCTATCATATATCCATCATCATCTGTCTATCCATCCATCCACCCATCCATCCATCCCATCCATCATCCATCAATCATCCATCATCAATTTTTTTATCCTTCCACACATCCATCTATCTATCCATCCATTGTGTTTTGGGAATCTGCATAGTGCAAAGTTCCAAACTCCAGAGTGTCTTCCCTGGTATTCTTTCTTTTTTATTTCAGGTAGGATCTTGCTCTGTTGCCCAGGCTGGAGTGCACTGGCACTATCATGGCTCACTGCAGTCTTGACCTCCCAGGCTCAGACAGTCCTCCCACTTCAGCTTCCCAAGTAGCTGAGACCACAGGCACATGCCGCCATGCCTGGTTAGTTTTAATTTTTTGTAGAGACGGGGTCTCACTACATTAATCAGGCTGGTCTTGAACTCCTGGGCTCAAGTAATCCTCTTACCTTGGTCTCCCTAAGTGTTGGGATTACAGGCATGAACCACTCCGTCTGACCTTTCCTTGTGTTCTAATGAGAGATTCAGACAAGGAGATCACCAACAATGATACAAGGTGGCCATTTTTAATTTACTTCACCATGCCCTCATCCCTACCCCATGAAGTCAGAGCCTCTCTCCCCTGATATTTATATACATCGTGTCTCCTTAAAAGCCCCTCTCTTCTTCCAGTCCTTCCTGAAGACTGCTGAGCTGGCTCTCCCTAGGGCACTAGTGGTGAACAACAGTCCTGTGTGACACCTTCTAAACCTTTTGTTGTACCTAGGGAAAGGAGGCCCAGGGAAGAAAGCACCCTCACCCAAAGTCATACAATGGGTGTGAGTGCTCTTGTTCTAGAACCATCCACGTTTGCTCCTTGGCCTGGGGAGCCTTGCAGCGACACCTGTTCTGGAGTCAGGTTCATGTCTTCCTCATGCCCAGGGAGGAACGATAGCCAGGCTGGAAAGGGCTTTGTGGAGGGGCTGGTGTCAAGTGCACAGATGCCCCTCTAGGTCCTCCGCACTTTGCCTTCTGGGGCCTCCAGCACCAGGCTGCAACTGAGGGACAGTAGATGGCTTTAGTTAGAGGCGATTTGCCTGTGACTCTCACCCCCACCCTTGAGGCCAGTTCTCCCCCTCAGCCTGGAAGCCTCAGTGGCATGTCGGATCTGGGAGGCAAGGCAGCTGGTGTGGTGGCTGCAACCCAGAGCTGCAAGTCAGCAGGCCATCACCAAGCTGCTCCCTTCTGGCGGTGGGCTTCTCTGAGCCCAGTTTCTTCACATGTAAATGGAAAACGGGGTGCTCACATGTGTTTTGTCAGTGTCTGGGGGCTGTTTTGGGGCTCCAGTGACAGCCTGTGCATGGAGAGCTGTGAAAGGCTGAGGGCAGCAGAGAGGGCCCTTCCCTGAGGCTCAAGTCTGGTTCCTCAGACTCTGAAGTTTCTTGCATCTGTCCTTTTGCCACAGAGCACTTAGGGGTGGCTGAGGGGAGCACAGAACCTTAGATACGCCAAGTCTGGCATTGCGCATGGTGTCCAATCTGTGGACCATGACCCAGTGAAAGTGTGGCTCTGACACCAAATCCTGGCAGAAAATCAACCCAGATGTCACTGCTGAGTACCTCCAGATGTGCCCACTGTTGGAGCAAGCTGCACCTTGGTCACAGGCACTGGGCTGCCCGGCTGTGCCACCTATCCTCCATGTGGCTGTGGGGGTGTCGCCTCTCCTCTAACTGTGACGTGAGGGGCTGCCTCTCTACTGTGGAGCCCCTCCCACACCCGCAGATGTGCATCACATACCTTGTCTCCTCTCTGCTAAATCACAAACAGAAATGGAACTTGGGGTCATGCATGAAGTCATGAGTGTAAGTTTATTTTTTACATGTGGAGTGTTCTTTATTTACAGTCAAAATCCCCTGAAGATTAAACTTTAAAAAGATTTAATAGTGCTGGGGTCAGATGGTAACCCTTGCTGTGCTCCAGGCAAGCAGGCAGAACTCAGAAATAGCAACCACTTTGAAGAGGCTTGGCAAAGAGGGCTGTCCCCATTGCCAGGGACATGTCCCAGTGGTCAGCCTGGGCTTGGCGTCGCTCTGCCAATGCTGTTGGGGGAGGCCTGGGATCCTTGGGAGTCTGCCCCACGGGGCTAAGAGGGGAACAGTGGGCTCAGAAAGTCTGGCATCCAGAGCAGTGCAGGGAGAAAAGGGTGTGGGAGACAGGGTGCTAATTTGGGGCTGAGTGTCGTGTCGAAGCCAGAGCTCTTTAAACAGCAATGTCCTCTTTTTGTTCGTGGTAGGGAACAAGTGTCCTCCAGGCAGCCGGACAAGTCACTTTGGCTTTTTCTAGAGAATCCTCTTAAAGTTGGTCACTGACAACTTTCTGAGGAGAGGGCCAGGGGATGGTGACTGCCCCCGACGCATAGGTGGGTGTGGAGGAAATGAAAACGTATGTGAAGCGCCCAGCACAGTGCGAAGCTTTCAGTGTGTGAGACGGCTTTCGATGCGGGAGGCACGAATGTGCCTCCCCATCTCTGGCACAAAGAAGAGAAGGATTTGCTGTACAAATGGCCCTGGAAAGACACGCGATGATTTTTTTTTAACTGAGAGATTTTTTTTATAAAAAGCTTTTTTGTTGTTGTTGTTTTCTGGTTGGGCGCAGTAGCCCATGCCTGTAATCCCAGTGTTTTGGGAGGCTGAGGCGGGATGATCACTTGAGCCCAGGAGTTTGAGACCAGTCTGGGCAACATAGGGAGACACCATCTCTACAAAAAATTAAAAAGTAACCAGGTATAATGGCACACACCTATAGTCCCAGCTACTCAGGCACGGTCTTATTGATTTGGGTGTTGTTGCTTCAGCCCAGCAATAACTGGAGGCTGCAGTGAGCCTTGATTGCACCACTGCACTCCAGTCGGCGACAGAGAAAAACCCTGCCTCTAAAAATAAATAAGTTAATTCATTAATAAAAATAAAAAGCCTTTTTTCCCCCTTATGCAATTTAATCTCCTGTTTGCTTACAGCCTTTTGTTAAAGGACACAGCATTGTTGAAATTAATCCAGGAGGAGCGCATATTTCCTCGGGCTTGGGGTTCAGACCTCGGGCTCAGGGCCCCAGAATTTACACCAGCTTTGAATGACTGAGGCCTGACCGAACCCTGCCCCGTCCAGAGAGGTCCGTCCCATCCCGGACTTCCTCTGAGAATCCAGGCTCTTCTCTGTGAACAGTTATTTTATGAGGAAAGTGGGGTGTTTTCCAGGCCTGTGTTTGATTTTCACTTATAATTATCTCCACATAAGACTTCAATTTTGGATTTTGAATTGGAGACACATGAACCCAGCTTTGCATGTTGAAAGATCAGTGACAAAAGTCACATGACATTTGCATGCCATAATTGTTCCTGCGAACCCTTCAGCAGGCTTTGTTTGGAAGTTCTGGAAACCTGCATGAAGCAGCCGTGCACCCTTCATTTGGGAGGTATCTTTCATGCATTTGGCTTGGGTTTGGGTTTCTGTGTTCACATCTCAGTCCTTCCAAGTGAAGGAAGCTCTTTTTCAGTTCTTCTCAGGTCACACTCTTGGATCTCCCAAGACCCTGGTGTTCATCCATCTCACCTCTGCGGCCTGAGCTGTGGAATTGTTATCCTTTGGGCAATGTCTTTGTCCTCTGATGAGTGGAGTTAGGAACCATGATGACTTTTAAGGTTGGAGAACGGGGTTATATTACCCAGTCAGTAGAATGAGCAGGCGGGATCAGCCTGGGCTCCTGGAGCCACCATTACTAGTGGGGACAGGTCAGACTCTGTGCCCGTTTCCTCTTCTCTCAGATAGGGTGGAACCTGCTTTGTAAGGTGGGTGTGGATGAAATGAAATAATTCACATCAAGTGCTTGGCAGAGGGCAGAAACCCTCGATTCACAACGATGATGATGATCATGACTCACATATTGGTTTATCAATGAACATGAAGGTGCCTTGTGTGTGTTCAGCTCTGCAGAACTCCCCAGGGGAGGTGGGGAGGCATTGCCCAGCTCCAGTGACCATGATGGCTGAAGAAGTGAGCAGAGAAAGAGTTGGGCCTCCAGGAGCTCCTTGAGAAATAAACCGAGACTTCGGTGGAGGCCACACTTGGCCACAGCTACCCAAGGGCAACTTTGACTCTCGTTCGAGCTCATGTCCCTATCACAGCAAAAGCTCTGCAGCCCCTGACAAGGCAGCAGAGGAACTCATGGGCCTCTGTGTAACCTGCTCTTGGGGCTCTCTGCTGCCCTTGATCTTCACTCAGAACTCCATGGTTCTCCATCATGGCCAGAGGGGAAGACTTGGCTCTTAATAATTCAATAAATGGTGATGCATTGTTCTGGCTGTCCACGTAGCCCTAACTAATCACTCAAGTTCCACTGGAATCGTTTTGTAATACAGATAGTTATTTGTACCACATGTGTGTTTCAGAAATGAAGGTCTGATGTGATGATTCCACCCTATAGGAGGGAGAGATTTGCTGGACCCAATATCCACATGGCTCTCTCTGGAAAGATCGTGGCATGTTCATAGATGTGAATTGGGGTTCCTTTTGGATTTTCCTGCTGATCTTGAAGCTGGCGTTGCCAGGGGCTTGGTGTACTTGGACCTAGTTTGGTGGCTTTTAGACATTAGAGACCATCAAGAGGTACTTAGAAATACTGGCTGCTTTCATTTTGTTCTCGATTTCTCTCTCTCACTTTTCTACTCCTCCCTTTCCCCCATGCAACAATAGAATTTTGCAGCATCATCAGAGTGAGAGATGGGAATTAGCACTGTAGAGAGGGATACCCTCATGCAAGGGAGCTCTGTTGGGTTTTGTTCAAACGGATCTTCTTTGAGGGGTTGCTTTGCAAATGTCGGTGTGTCAAGAAGGCCAACAGCTATCTGAGAGAGGCCTCTTAGTCCTCAAGAGTCCCTCTCGGGCTCTCAGTAGACAAACATCTGTCCTAAGCCACCTCTGAGAACATGGGCCACACAACAGCAAATGAACAGAACAGAGCCTTTATTGAGACAGGTCCGAAAGGACTGGAGCAATCAGCTTACAGGGAACATTTTTGCTTCATAGGAATGCGGTCCTGCTTGCTGAAAACATATCCTTTGTACAGAGAACACACATAATCCTAGGTCAACTTTGCCCTTTGAAGAAAAATATGCTCAGCTGGAATTTTGGAGGTGGGGGGCTGGGGAATGGGAGGTGGGGAGGAATCTATTCTACAGAATATCTGTTCTACAGAATATCTGCTTAGAGCTAGAACCTTCAAAGGAGTTAAGTTTTTGGAGTTCTGTTCTATAAAGTGTGTGGGATCAACCAATACAATGCAACAGCCATGAAAGTGATGATGAAATTATATTTAAGAGAACATCTAAATTTGTTTAAAGTTCTTGTTGGAACTATCTTTTGCAAAGATAGTTCCAGACCTTGGAAAGCCCAGGCGTGATACAGACAAACGTTTTTCAGGCCCCTCTCCCTCTCTGCACCCAGCTGTACTATTTGGTGGTGCTATGTGTTCTTAAGGTCATGTCAATATTTCCATTAAAACACACATTTTTAAAATGGAGATTTATTACTCTGACAGGATAGTTTGCTCTGGGGCATAAGTTAACTTACTGGGTCTACACTTGGTGGGGGGATACTTTCTCTACCAAATTTCTGAGGAAAAAATCAGAATTGATTTGGGAACTATTGTACTGTGCTACTTGATTTTCAAAAAATATCCATTGAGCAGAATGGACTAAAATATTGCAAAGTAATATGGTTTAGGTGATAATTTATAATCTTATGATTTAAATGAGATGCTGTATTTGAAAGTACTTATTTTCATGCCTGGTATACAGTAGGCATTCAATAAATACTACTTTGGTCCTATGATTACTACTATGATTACTCCCGTCACCACCACCACCACTACTAATTTCTTTGAGTTGGGTCAATATGGAGTAATAGATCACATACTTTATTCATCAGAAAGCTGGGAGGCACCAGGTGCCCACATGTTAAATATTAACTGTGCTAAATCTGATCATGTAGAAGTTTGTGGCCAATAGTATTATATTAAAATAAATTTGGTACTGTAAGCAACTTGGACAAAAGTTATGGAACTGAGGCAGAAACTCTCTTGAGTGGTCAGTTTCTTGCACACTGGGTTATGTGTCACTGGCATTTTAGGGCATTTTCACTTTGCATCTGCCTTTGTTTGGTGAGAAACTTTGCAGTTTTCTGGGCTGCAGGGGGAATTGGAGGGACTGAGAGGACACTCGACTTTGGAGCTGGGGATGGGGAGGCCTCGTTGCAAGCCTTGCTTTGCTACCAGAGGATTTAGAAAAGGTTACATTGCCACTCTGGGCCTCAGGCTCCCATTTCTAGGAGGTAAAGTAGTCTATGGCTTTCTTACTCTGACGTCTGGGCTCTCCCAGGCCATGTCTGTGAAGCAACAGCTGGTGGTCTGGCTTCACTGACTCTCCTGCTCTCAAGACATGGCCGTTGTAGACATGTACTCTTTCGGGATCAGAAAGGAATGGAAGCAGGTGGCCAGGGAACTTCCAGGCATCGAAGTGGAGTCCATTTCTCGGTCCTGAGGGCTCCTAGCCTGAGAAAGCTTGACCTGCGGGTCAGTGAAGCCCTTGCTTGAGCCAGCAGAGAGTTAGGACCTCTGATTCTCAAAACATAACTTCAGTGCTCCGCTCACACAATTGCAGTCAAGGAATTGAGGACTAGAGGTTTCAGTCCCTACTGCACTTCCAGCAATGGACTGGGAAAATCAGGCTCAAGTCATTGATACTGGTAAATAAAAGAGCCTTATTTCACCTGTAATCCCAGCAATTTGGGAGGCCAAGGCAGGAGGATCGCTTGAGGCCAGGAGTTCAAGGTCAGTCTGGGCAACATAGCAAAACCTCATCTCTACAAAAAATTTAAAAAATTTAGCCAGGCATGGTGGCATACACCTGGGGTCTCAGCTGCTTGGGAGGCTGAGGCAGGAGGATTGCTGGAGCCCAGGAGTTTGAGACTGCAGTGAGCTATGATCACACCACTGCACTCCACACTCCAGCCTGGGGAACAGACTGAGACCCTGTATCTTTAAAAAAAAAAAAAAAAAAAAGAATATTATTTGTCTTTATGACAGATGACCATTTCTTACTAGATAATTACTGAGTACTATAAATCTTAGATCTCTTCTGTCTCTGCAATGGTCATGCTGATTTCCCATCAGATTTGTTTGCCAAGTGACTTGAGGAGATCTCTTGTAAGGAGGTCACCAATGTCCTTGATTCTGATGTCACCGTCTCCTGAGGTGTGTGTTCACTCCGAGTTTCTGCAGGTCTGTTGGCCAGTGACATTGACCAAGAATGTCAAGGTCATGCATTCAATAGGCTGGACTTTGCTTCCTTGACCTTCTCAGCTCAGTAACTTTTCTTCCACTTGACCTTAGCCATCCATTTCAGATCCACACCCAGGCTTGACAGTGACCAACACCTGAGCTCCTCTGAAATCTGGTCTTCACCCATCCTATAATGAGTCCATCACTGCCTTTCCCTCCAAATCACTGTTTGTGATGCCTCCACTGTCAATCATTGGTGTGCTCACCCAGTGACCCTTCAGCTTCCTCCCTGTCCCCTACAGGGGACCTTGTCTTCCCGCTGCCCTTCACCCAGTGGGGAGGTCATGGTCCATCATTTTCATCACTTCCTTGCACCCATTATCAGCTCTTAGCTCTGTGGCATGTTTTCTTTTTGTCTCATGCACCTGATGAATCTTCAGTCCCAGGTGAACTCAGATATCTCCCTTTTCCATGCCAGTTCCTTGCACCCCAGCTCTCCAGGAAAAAACCATGCAGCTGAGCTGATAGGTGTCACTCAGAATCCATGGCCACGGGCATCAAATGGGCCCTCAGCATGCCGTGTGCCCACTGCATCTCTCCTGGGCTTGCTTTTCAAATTGGCCGCACTGGCTTTTCTCCTCTTTGCCCCCCGCCTCAGCTACTGATCTCATCTCCATTAAAATGCAGAAGTCTTGTAGGATCTTCCTCACTCTCCCTCCACCAATCGGCCACTTTTCTGGCCCTTGTCTTCTCTTCTCTGACCTGCTCTTCCCAGAGATCCTCACCTCTGGGGCCCCAGTGGCCCCAGCCTTTGTCTCCTTCTTGGAGAGGTGGTTCCCTGGGAGCATGCACCTGGCACCCTTATGTATGCACCCAGGCACCCTCAGTGGGCGTCCAGGCATCCTCTCTGCCCACACGTCTCCTCCTGCTCCTCCGTCAGAACTGCCCTTCCCTCCATCCTTTGCAGCCTGGCTTGTTCTCCTCTGCCAGGCCCTGTCTCAAATATCCCCTCCTCAGAAAGCCCTTGTTCCACCTCCCTATATAAAATCAGACTTCCCCAGTTGCTGGCTGGATCTCACCCTGCTTACTCACTGCATCATAACCTGTAATTATCCAAATTATTTAACTACTTCTTGTCTTTCCCTTCCCTTGAACTTAAAGCCTATGTGGGAAAGGGCCAAACCTACCTTGCTCCTTGCTGTGACCTAGCACCCAGTACGATACCTGATTCATAAAAAGCACTTTATAAATTTCTGCTGCCCTGGTGTGGTGCCTCATGCCTGTAATCCCAGCACTTTGGAAGGCCAAGACGGGAGGATTACTTGAGCCCAGGAGCTCTAGACCAGCTTCGGCAATATGGTGAAACCCATGTCTCTACAAAAAATACAAAAATTAGTCAGGCATGGTGGCATGCACCTGTGGTCCCAGCTACTCGGGAGGCTGAGGTGGGAGGATAGCTTGAGCCCAGGGGGTCGAGGCTGTAGTGAGCTTCCTGCGTGCCTTCCTGGTAGAAATCCCAGGGCAGCGTCCCATTTTCGACCTTCTGCCATTGCCCATGGCAGATCACGTCACTGCACTCCAGCCTGCATGATGGAGTGAGACCCTGTCTTCAACAAATAAATTAATAAGTAAGTAAGTAAGTAAATAAATAAATAATATTTGCTGAAAGAGAGCACAGTTCCATGACCATGAAGCCCTGGTAGAGGGACCTCCTCTGTGGCCACAGCCCCAGCTTCATCTCTGAAGGACTGTGGATCCCAGACATAGAGACGTCCGGGAGTTGCAAGGGAGCACCACCTGATTCTGTCCTCTCTGTCCCTCTTGAGAAGTGTCGCCCATGCTTCTGCCATGAGGAGAGCTGGGTGGAGAATGAATGCCCACACTGAACATTCAGGTGGGTTGTGGTTTCTGAGAGCTACGTGGCCATGAGGCCCCTGGTCAAGAGATTCCTCCTCTTCATCTTCACCTTCCTGCCTGCGGCTGTCTTTGTCTGGGGCTTCCTGCAGGCCTTCCTGGTAGAAATCTGCTTGCTGCTGCTGGCCTGCCTGATGCCCAGGGCAGTGTCCCAGTGTCTACCTTCTGCCATTGCCCATCAGTAGCTTCCACCTGGCCCGACCTCACTCACACCTTGAGCCCTACCTGCAGAAAGTGACCTTGGACTGTGACCTAGGAACACCCGTGCACCAGCCGGACCCCACGGAGACTAACCAAAGACAAACCACCCCACAAATTAGTGGGCTGTGCCTGTGTTGACACATCTATTCTCGCCCTAATGATATGTTTATTTAACTGATGACTGCTGTCCTCATTAGGGGCTCATTGTTGAGCCTGGAATAGTGATTATTTTTGCTGATATTCCTTTTCTGCAAAGATGATTTTTTAAAAAAGTCACTCTTTTGGTGTGCTATGAATCCTTAATGAGGATAGTTAAATTTAAAAGAAACCCCCAAACCACCCTTCAGGTTGAAAATAGAAGTGTCTGCAAAAGCAAGCTGCTAATTTGCTGATTATTGATTGACATGATTGGTGACAGACCCAAAACTTTCAATAAAATGAAAGCTCCCATCACTGGAGCATGGTAGCAAAAAGAAACAGAAGCAGTTTCGCCAATGGGAAGTGAGTACTTGGGGTTCTAGAACATTCTCTTTCCTGCATGTAGAAAGAGTCATGATTCTGGAAGTTTGAATGTTGGTAATGGCCTCCAAATTGGACCCAAAGCTATGCGATTCTTGGGGATGGATGGAGAAAGATGTTTGTAAAAGCTTATTAGCTGAATACTCAGAGTCAATTAATGAACTTACCAACCCCTGAAACTCATCTTTCTCCTTTGGAATTCTAATCGAATTCCTGTGTGGCAGGTGAGTATCAACCTCCTGCTTCTCAGACAAGGAGAGTAAGACCACAAGAAACAGAATCTTGGCTAAGATTGGGGCTAGGGTTGGTATTAGGACCTCTGGTTAAGACAAACGTTTCTCCACCCATCGCTGGGAGCCCACATTTCCCCTCCATGACACAATTTGAAGACTGGTTCTACAAATACTGGCCTGTTCCCCTTTACTTGAATATATCCAAATACATAAGGACTGTGATCATGCTGTGAGGAGTATGACACGGTGGGTTGATCATGGAGATGTTGTCATTCATGATGAAAATTCTATGGCCTCAGCTCAATGCCCAGCCTTTACAGCAGTTTCCAACCATTTTGGCACCGGAGATCTGTTTCATGGAAAACAATTTTTTCATGGATGGAGTGGATGGATGGTTTCAGGATGAAACCGTTCCACCTCAGATCGTCAAGCGTTAGATTCTCATAAGGAGCACACAACCTAGATCCCTCGCATGCGCAGTTCACAAGGGGGTCTGGGCTCCTGTGAGAATCTAATGGCCCTGATGGCAGGGCCATCTGGCAGGAGATGGGGCTCAGGCGGGAATGCTCGCTCACTCTCTGCTCACCTCCTGCTCTGCGGCCCAGTTCCTAACAAGACACGGACTGTCAGTGGACTGAGGGTTGGGGACCCCTGCTTTAAAGATCTCCATACAGCATCTGGGGCTGGCGGAACAGGGCTGGGGACACGGAGGAGTCACGCAGGAGGCAGACGTGGCCAGAGCATGAAGGATTTGGCACCAGCCAGGAAGGAACAAGCCTGAGAGCCTGGCTGTGTATCGGTCCCACCCTGCCACCTATGAACAGTGTGACCTTGGGAGAGCCATTTAACCTCTCGGAACCTTAGTTTCCTCACCTCTGTAATAGGGCTGTTGGGGCATCAAATAAAATAACCGTGCATATGAGAGGCTCGGTTACATCTTTAATCTCGATGATGGAAGCTGCTGCCACTGCCGCCACAGCCACCCCCAGCCTGGTACACATCCCATCCTGTCTCACGAGCATGTCATCTCCTTTTCCCACGTGGTCTGTGTGTTTTGGGAGGCCTGGCACGCCCACCCCTCTTCCCAGCAGAGCCCAGCATTGCACCAGACACGTGTTCAGCAGGTGCTGAGCTACGCGGTGGGTGTCTGGTCTCCTGAACTGACCCAGCCCCTGGCCCCTTTCCCAGTGCCTGGCACATCTCCTCCCTGGCACATCTTAGCTCCTGCTCTCTAGGGCTGTCCCTTCTCTTCTCAGCCAACCCGGGTGGAGAAGCTGCGAGTGCCACTTCCTCCATAGCTCCCTGATCTGCCCTTGTGCACGGATAGAATCTTCCTCGCCAGGGCTGCCCTTAGATTCTAGCCTTGAAACTATTTCTACTTGTTCATGAGCCACCTGGACTGGGTCCCCTTCAGCTGCTGCAACTCACAGCTCAACACTGGGCTGTCCAGGAGCCACCAAGAACCAGCAGGTGGATGGGAGGTGGTCAAGGAGTGGCCCTGGCTCAGATGACCATCCCCACTGAATGGATTCCTACTAAATGAATAGTAACCTCCCATTCCTCAGATGTGAGACCCCAAGAAGCAGCATCTTGGCAAAGACTGGGGTGAGGGTGTGATATCAGGACCTCAGGTTAAATTTGATTCAGTTCTAGAGGGAGAGCTACAGGTAAACAAGGGAGGAGGTGACCCCACCCAGGCTGGTCAGTGCCTACTGAGCGCAGACTGTATGTCCTATGCTGGTTTAGGTTCCAGCATGAGAGTAAGGCAGAACCTGCTTGACCATGGGGGACTTGAGTCCAGCTGGAAAGATCTATTACATATTTACTGGTGTCTTCATCATTGGTTCCTTCTAGAAGTTGCCCTCCAGGAAGGCAGAAACCATGTCTGATGGCTCACTTTTGTTTCTCCAGCGCCTGGCACATAGTAGGTGCTCAGTGAATGTGTGCTGAATAAGCGGATGAATGAACAGGACACCTCCACGTGGAATGCAAATGCTGTTGGACAGGACAAGGGGAAGGACAGCGCAGGGCAGCACACCATGCCTTGCCAGAGGGATTGTATAAACAATTGCTATAGAAGCTTACAGGCTGGCGGAGGTCCCTTCAGGCTTGGGCTGTTGAAGGCTTATTAGGAGAGAGTGTGCTCAAACTGATCTTTGAATCCTGGCTGGCACTTGGAGGCAGAGAGGACAGAGAAAAGCATGCCTGGAAGGTAGGTGAGATGGGCCAAGGTGTGCAGATAGGACCAGAGAGGGAAGGTGTGTCTGGGGGCAGGAGGGAGGGTACATGCCTGGGAAGCATTGGAGACCATCTCGGAGAGGTCAGTACAGGCCACAATGCATAGGCCCAGGCTGCAGAGTTCAGCTGTGACCCCTGATGTTATTTTAAGGTGGTGGTTTTTTCATATTCAATTATGAATGAAATTGCATTTGAGGATGGCAGCTGATGATGGTGTGTGGTTATGCTGTGTGGGCTGCTTTCAAAATAGCTCACCCCAAACTTCATTAGTGATTAGTTCGAGGAAAGTGCAGCCTGACCCACTGGCAATTTTTATATCATCTGGGTTGGGTCTCAGCCGTGAGAACTCAGGAAAAGGCAGCTGGTGGCTTTGCAGGTCTCCTGCAACATGGGCTATCTCTTGCAGGTCTTGTTCTTGGGAGGCCTGTTCCATCTTGATGGTGGTCAGATTGTTACCCCTTTCTGATTCTCCTTTACCCCGGAGTTAGTCACTTTCCTACTACTCAAACTTGGATCACTCTCAAGGGAGACTGATGGAAACCCCTGCTGAGGCTCTCAGGGCTAGGAAAGCCAAGGCTGGCACTGGACGCTCCCAGCCCGGCTGCCTGGCCCACGGAGTGGGGTTGTTGAGCTGATGGCTGGCGTCCGCAATCTCCCAACTTCTGCTAAATATGGTCAGTGTTTGTAGTAGCCCCCACCACCGTCTGTGTCCGCATGAACTGTAGATTTTAGCTTGGCCACCCTTTTAGTCAGGCCTTTCCTGGCCACCTTCCCTTTGCTGAACTTAGGATAAACCCTCATTATAATCGAGATTAGCCTTAGTGAGAAGAACACATGGGTTGGCAACAATGACAAAGCCCAAGCAGCCTCCCTGTACTTTCCTGGGCACCACAAACCAGTGCCAGTCCTGTTTCCTCTATGGAAAGCCCACTCCTGATACTAGCTGATGAGACAGCTCACAGCCCATGGTGGGTCCCTAGATGAGGCCTTCCTTATCTCCCTCACAGGGGCCAGAGACATGGCTATTAAATGAGGATGCTTGGGGTTGCTTAAGGCTCTGCTGGTACCAACTGACCTTCAGTAAATTGCGTAACTTTCTGAGCCTCAGTTTCCTAGTGTCTGTATAGTGAGGATAAAGCGAATAGCAGAAATGAAATGTAATAACTCATGGAAGTTGAAGAACTTAACACGGCTCTGGGCTCCTAGCAAGAGCTCAGTAAGTGTTAACTGTACTCCTCAATAAGTGATGATGGTGGTGATGATGATGATGATGACAATGGTGATGATAATGATGATATGATGATAATGGTGATCGTGATGGTGATGATTGTGATTATGATGATGATGATGATTGTGATGATGATGATGGTGGTGGATTATGATGACAGTGGTGATGATGGTGGTGATGATGGTGGTGATGATGGTGATGATAATGGTGATCGTGATGGTGATGATTGTGATTATGATGATGATGATTGTGATGATGATGATGGTGGTGGATTATGATGACAGTGGTGATGATGGTGGTGATGATGGTGATGATAATGGTGATCGTGATGGTGATGATTGTGATTATGATGATGACGATGATTGTGATGATGATGATGGTGGTGGATTATGATGACAATGGTGATGATGGTGATGATAATGGTGATCGTGATGGTGATGATTGTGATTGTGATGATGATGATGGTGATGATTGTGATGATTGTGATGATGATGATAGTGGTGATGATGATGATGGTGATGATGTTGGTGGTGGTGATTATAACAGTGTTAATGGTGATTATGACAATGATGATGATAAAGATGATTGATGATGATGGTGATGACAATGATAATAATATGATGATGATGACAATGATAATATGATGATGATGATGACAATGTTGATAGTAATGATGGTGGTGATGGTGGTGGTGATGATGATGGTGGTGATGATGACAGTAATGATGATGAAGATGATTTGAGGATGATGGTGATGACAATGATGATATGGTGATGATGATGACGATGATAGTGATGATGATGATGATGATGATGATGATGATAATGATGGTGCTGCTACTGCTGATGATGGTGATAGACCTTGTGGTATAGTGGCTAAAAGAATGGAGCCAGGTAGTCTGGGACTGAATCCTAGTGCTATCACTTCCTGGTTACTTAACCTGGGAGAAACTACTTGACCTCCCTTTGCCCCAGTTCCCTCATATCTGCAGGGGGGCAATGCTAATAGCATTTCACAGGGTTGTTGTAAGGATTTGAACTTGGACCCCACCAAGGAGGGGCTGGCATATAGTAAGCATGATTAACATGCTAACTAGTGAGTATTAGTTCTTATTGGTTATTATATGATTGTTGTCTTATTATTTTAGTAGCTGTGCAATCTTGGGCATGCTAGTTAACCTCTTTGAGCATCAGTTTCCCTATGGATGAAGTGGGGACACAGTGCCTGCTGCAGAAGGCCATTCTGTTGCCGGTGGCATGTGTGAGAGTGCAGCAC